>NC_052669.1:1477045-1778181 GCF_016802725.1 Solenopsis invicta | reverse complement strand
TGCACATAGACAGACTACAGTACTGAAAATCTATAATGCACATGTGTAATGTAAATTTTGATTGACAGTAGAGCTACAATCAACTTATTGAATAACTACTTCGATATCGACAAACTTGGAAAAAGAGGTCATATTAGATCTGTTATGGCGTCAATACTCTTGGAGCAATATTAGCAAAATCCTATGCCATTGTTTAATTTTGCCTAACTTGAAATATATACAGCCGAATAAAATATGTTAAGTAATAGAAAAACCACTCAAATATATAGTATACATAATACGTTCAAGTTTAAAAGGGATAAAGAAGTGTATGTAATTAATTAAATTAATTTAAAGTGTACCTTGAAATAGTTTCGAAATGCTCAAAAGAAAAATGCTTTATGACAAATTTTGGCTGTAGGCATATTAGCGGTACTATACAGTGGCGAGCTAGTAAACAAATGATTCCATAAATCATCTCTAGAATTTCGTCACCTAATAACGGAGTAACCATTATAACCCTTGTCGAGGGTTGTACAAGGGTTGAATTTCAACAGACGTAATATCTTGTCGTCTATATATAAATAATAATGATGATTTAAATATGATGAATAATAAAAGGTAGAAATAATTAATATTTCGATTCTTTCGATCTTGAAAGAAATAGAATAAGAATATGGGTCATTGCCAAAACGAGAAATTTTGCGATGTAGAGGCTTTTTAAGTCCGTGAATCGATACGGGCGTTCAACCAGCAACGGAAACAAGGTCAAACGTTTTCGACCTGGCGATAATATATTCCCCAGAGAGATCTCCCGGGTTTCAAAGTACCGCAAGAGCAGATTGATTCTCTTAATGGCGTTACGACGTCGCGACTTCTCCCCGACATCGCTGGGAAATGTTATTATAACCCGCGGCGCTTGAAATACCGCGACAGCGTGTGCGATCAGTATCGCGACCGAATGCACCGCTTTGAATTTACCTGGATCGGTAAACGTACAGTTAATGAGGTGTGTTTGATCGTGATTTGGTACAGCCACTCTTGGCATGCGTACGTATCTATGGGCGTGCATCAAATTTATGCCCGAGGCTTTGATAACGATTGAGCGCGCACCGCCACTTTACTGATCGATTTAAGCTTACGCGCAATAAAGTTTTACCCTCCGGATACCCCCTTGCTCTTCCTTCGCGCGAGTACCTTTCACGCGATATTCCTGCATCCGGCTTCTATCCGGATGATATAAGTGTTAATTCTAAAATACTTGGTAACTGCAAGGATAAAAAAATATTTAGAATAAAGAGAGTGTATTTTATGCCTTCGATTTAATAGAGTAATTATTGTATCATTTATATACCTAAGACACATACGTAAAGAATAATGAAAAGTATTTCTTTATGGAAAAAACAATTTTGTGGAAATACATGTATAAAAATAATTATGTCGGATTATTAAAATAATTACATTGTACTAAAAAAAATTTAATAACTATTATTTCATAAAGTTACCAAATCCTTTCTGCATAATGCAATTATTTTAATGACCCAACATAATTGTTTTCATATCTGTATATTAACAAAATCGTTCTTGCTGTTTCTTTCAGTGTTTAAAAACAGAAATTACAAATAATAAACACATAGGAAAATGAATATGATATAACTTGAACCAAATACCGAGCGCTAAATATCCACTTTTGAATTTACCATTTAAAAATACACTTTAAAGCTGCCTAAAATATATACTTAAAAGATATTTATTACAAGAAACAAGTTAAAAGGGCTAGGAAATTAGAATTAACGCGTTTGTTAGTGCAACAAAAAATTTATGACGACGTGGGTGTTTAATCTGTTCTTATAAAAATTTTTATAAAAATCTATTTTTATAATAATCTATAAAATTTATTAAATGTGCATTATATTTTATTTATTATAACAAATATTATTTAACCTCCTAACAATAGAAAATAACAGATCCATGTACTCGTATAACAATGCTTTAAAAATAAGTATATTTCTTTTAGAATCAACGTACTCGGCAAATAAGGCTTTCTTAAATACCCCTAGATGGGCTTATATCAGAGAATAATAATTTTCAATACTGCTAATTTTCGAGAATTTAAATAATCAATTTGGCATTATAAATTTTAATGAGTTAAAAATATCGATTTAATATGTGTTAAAAATTAAATATTTCCCCGTGAAAAAAGTCATGAGAGTTCTGCTTTAAAAAGAAATTTTTCGTGAAAAGTTTGTCATGGGAGGTATCTGCCTTTGGAAGACGGATTATCTCGCGACGCCCTTTACGCGACAAATAACGAGAGTTGACATACCGCCAGCGAGTTGCGCGCATTCCTGCGGGAAGAGAGTCGCGCGAAAATCGCAGGGGAAGGCATTCCCATCGGGGCGGTCCGCCACTGCTCCTTGCCTGGACGGAATTTTAATTTTTCCTCGAGTCACCGTGCCGCCCCCGCGCCGGCTGGCATCGCCCCCCGGACGCGAGGAATCGCGCGGGGGCTTGAGGGGCCGGGGCCGGGGATGGAGGCGAATATCACGTAAGGAATTACGACCGAGGGGACGCGCGGAGGACGGAATATGGCCGCGGGCGGGTAGCCAGGGGTGGCATACGCGCCATATACGAGGGGGTGAGGAAGTAATTATTTAAATATACGTCGCCGGAGGCGAGCGCTTCGAGCGGGAATATTTCACGGCTCCGCGCCATATTACGCCAGTAACTTACGTCCGGCCGTCCGGGCCAGATGTTTCTCTGGGAGCCGCTCTCCGGAATAGCGAACGAGCGTGTACGAGCGGCTGCCGAGCGACTCCGAGCTACTTCGGCCTCCTCGGCAGCCTTCAATGCGATTCCGTCACATAGAGCGGTTGCCGCCGCGTCGTCGTCGTCGTCGTCGTCGTCGTCGTCGTCGTCGTCGTCGTCGTCGCGAGCGGAGGGTAGATAGTGCGCCTGCGGAAGGGGATGAAACGGGAGGGAAGCCGAGTGCGCGCGGGCGACGGCGACGGCGACGACGGCGGCGGCGGCGGCGGCGGCGGCGGCGGCGGCGGCGCCATCGGCGGGGCCCGGGGGTTGCCTGTTGTGCCCGATATTGATGTCAAGGTCCTTCATCTCGGTCGTACTCTTCTCCTCTAGCCTGGAAGCCTCCGCGAGCGAAATCAATAGGATAAAATCGTCGCCGACAGGCAACCTCGTATGCTCGTCTCTCGGATCGCTTGTACGGCATCAAGCGTACCCATCGGGAGTTTTAGGATCGCGTGTATCGAGGATGTAGAGTTTAAAATAAGGGGAAGCGTTCGCCGCCTGGTATCCCTTTGTCTCGACCCAGTTAAATTTGGTTTATGTCAGCCTCTTGGTGAAAAACGCTCGAAACTGTCCTTGATACCGTACGAAAATCGAAGGGATACTTTATCAGTCATTAGATGCGCCTACTTGATCACTCAAAAGGCTACGGTAATAGGCACTCGATCGGGTATACTCTACTTTGATGTTATCCGTTTATAGCTTTATTATATCTTTCATTATGGTTTCTTGTTAAAGTAATTCAAGTTACCCATTTGCAGTCTGGCAAAAATGAGATTAAATTTCCGTTATACAATTTTATTATTAGGGGAAAGTTATGGAATGCGTACCAGTCTCTAAAGCGTATCTATTCAATATTTTATATATTTTTTTTTACTTAATATAAGTGACATTTATTGTTAGTTACAAAAACAAAAAATAAATAAAAAATAAGTAATATATAGATAAAAATTTAACAAGTTTTATTTTGTTTTTTTGTATGCTATTAGCATTAGAAAATCAGGTACATGTAATGTAAATTTTTATGTAAATTTTTCATCAACTTGTATAGCTGATAATAACGTAACTATGTAATTTTATATTCAATTGTTATGCTTTCTTAAAAGAAGAATTGTTATAGAATATTTTTCATTTATTTATACATATTTACAATTATTACAAAAATGAAATAGATAATTTTATAAATTCTATCAAGTTTCCTAATTCTTACCGCAAGAAATTTTACTATAAAAAGATGATACTAACGTAAGATTGGTAAATAATAATAGTAAAACTAGTAATTATTATGAATAAAAGTATGCCAATTACAAAAATTAATTGAAGCAAGTTTTATTTCGGTATTCTTATCATTTTTTAAATTGTTATTTATTAATTATTAAATATTTGATCGTGTTTTGACAAATCAATAATAAAATAAATATTAGTAAATGGTCACTTATATTCTTAATTATTTTAATTCATAAATTCGATATTTTCGAAGATAATACGATTTAAGAGACCATATGTATTCTTTAGGTGAGTTTTTTAAATCACCCTTTTCAGAAAAATTTACAACAAATTAATTTATCGTTACTTTATCGTCTATTATTACATGTTAAATCTCTCACAATAAATTAATTTATTGTGAGAGATTTAACATGTAATAATAGAGAACTAAAACATCGAGCTACGATTTCGAATTTTGATTTGTATCCAAAAGCATCAAATGCAAAATTGAATAAAAAATAGTTTGAGCATTTGACAACCCTGATTTTTGAAATTGTTGGGTCCGAATACGATATTAAAATTTTATACGGATATGACGGATCTATTATGATGGCCTATTTTAATGGATCAAAATTTGGAAAAATAATTGGATTATTACAAATATAATATAATTATCCTAAAGTTGCTGAATCCAAATATATCAAATTTTTGAAATCCAAAATGGTGAACCATATTGAAAGGTCAAAATTAGCATTTTAGGGATTCCAAGTTTATTGAATTAAAATCTTATGTCAGAATATCAAAAGTTAAATTTATACCTACAGTTCTAGGATGAAATAACAATCCAGAATAATTTGAGATAAAAATACAGTAGACGGAGTGACGCAAGCCGTGTCAAGCCAAAAATACGTGTGAAATATATCGAGCTGATAATAAAAATCGAAATCGCTTTGCACACAATTATAAACAAAATTTTGATCTATTTTGATTCAGCGATTTAACAATTTTTAAGTACTCATTTTTGTGAAAATTTAATTATTTTTTCAAATTATACTCCGTCCTATTGAGTTTTGAAATTCAGAAACATTCGGATTCAGAAATTTCAAAACCTATAGAATACAAAGTTTTATACAAATCGCAAAACGATAAATTGGTTTTTTTTTAGATGTGCTGTATACACTGTAAAGGGGTTAAATCAATATATTGCCAAGGACGACAGGTTTAGTCCTGAAATTTTTAATGCTGTGTACTAACAATCAGATATGCATATCGATTGTTATTCATTACATAAGCAATGGCTATATATTTGTTGATCATTGATACGTGACTATATGTAGATTCTAAATGCTATACTCCTGTAATCATCGCGACCAAAATCACTGATTGACCATTGTTACCGCGTTGATCTCGTTAGTCATCTAAGATGACAGTAATCATACGGACGTGCCTCGTGATTGCCAGGATTTCCGGGATGCCCAACAGTCATTGGTCATATCCATATGGCCACCGGTGACATCTTAAACGAGCAGAAGGACCATCGCTGCAAAGCTCATATCAGACTCTGCTGTCGGAGATTGAGATTGCATTGCAATTATGCGTTGGAGATTGGAACATGATCAATAGGACTTAGCTGACTTCGATCTCGCCGGCCGAACGCCCGAATTTCCAATGCGCGCTATCACAATGCAATCTTAATTTCCAAACGTGTAATCCGATACGGGGCTTAACAGGGTGGACGGCAATCGTCGGACCCGTCTGAATTTCCAGCGATTTGCCGCGCTCACTTTAGTAGTTCTCGTAGTGGTAAACAACGCGTGACATAATCTTAATGGACAAATGTGAATAACATCCCTACGGCGTTGTAAGCCCTGAATCCACATCCCTTGTGTAAACACCGTTACGCGGGCGGACGCCGTTATGGCGTACAATGTGAAATTACGACGTCTTGGCGAACAGGTTACTCCGTCAGCCTGTCGTAAGAAACGGGAAACGAGACACTTCGTCTCCCTCAAATATATCGCGTTTTCTTAGCTCAGAGCTAAGGGCGGCTGTTAAAAATAACCTTCATCCACTTATCGCTATTCGACAAGTTACCTAATCAACTTGACGCTCTTCCACGAAGAGCCCCGCTTGTTTTCCTTTGCGTGGGAAGAAGACGAGTGAAAGTACCTTCCGCGCTCGCTTCTTATTATCGCATTCTTACGTCGTTGGTCGCTCACGCGCGCTTAATCACAGTGACTCTAATTCCAGTGTTATGTTATCACGTATGCAGCTTTTTCCAGTGCCGGTCCCAACCGTGGGAGGCAGCCGTCGCCCGTGATAAATTATGCCTCGTGCTTTGTCCTCACGCTTCTCTCCGATTGTTTCCCTTTTTACGTACACTCCGCTCTTTCTCTTTCTCCGTTTTCATCTCATTCCCCTTTTCGCCGGGGCGAAATCCTGTCTGTCTGATCCCGCGTAGCCGTGACAATCCTAACGCTTCAACAATAGTCTCGAAACCGTGTAATCGGTGCAAATCTTTTTCTCGCTTTAACATCATTAATTTGCAAGGATTGAAATTGGTCCGTAGATTTTGAAAATTCAAGTAAAAATCCCAAAAGATATTTAATCGTGTTTCTGGCAACGTATAATCGGTATCACGTTGAAAAATGTGTGTGTGTGTGTGTGTGTGCGCGCGCGCGCGCGTGCAATTACGATTTATTCTATATTAAAAAAATGACAAAATATTACGTTATCTGTGGCGACTGTGGAAAAATATATAAATTTGTTTTAACAATATATATATATATATATATATATATATATATATATATATATATATATATCTCTGCTGTTATTTGTACATTTTATTGATCAGTCGGAATTAAAACGTAACATAAATGAACATGGATATGAATTAGTGGGATGTTTTCCAACATGACGCGCGATTGTACTTCTGCCAAAATATGCAAGGGGTAAAGCTCCCTACCGCACAAATTTACATAGGACTACAAGTAGCATATAAACGTCTTGACCAATAGGATACCCGGCATAAATTGCTGAGAACAATATGGTGTTACAACTTATGTTGCTGAGAGTATCATTGGACATTTATGTACTATACATATGCTAAGTTTGTGTACGACGGGAATTAACAGTTTGCGAATTAAGTTCATCATTTCCAGTAACGGCGTAGGATATCTGAGCCGTCTGACTATGACGGTCCGTAACTACTTTGCGCGACTCCGCGATTTTCATTCCGCAACGATGGTTACGAGAGCTCTTTGTGCCAATTTAACAAGCTCGTGCATTTAATTTAGATTAACACACTGAGAAAAAAATGTGCTAAAAAATTAAAATATTTAATCCGATACGTTCAAGTAAATATTGAATTTTACATATGTAAAATAATATATGACACGTTATTTCAACACTAAGATCTTGATATGACTGTCTATGGACTTTTCTTTGATTTTAATTATACAATAAACAATGGATTCATTCAACAATTACTTAATTATACGAAAAAAGGTATAATTCATTCATGTTGCCCATTAACATTTTTTAATGAAAAATTAACTAAATCAACTCAATATTTAGTTGAACACATTGGACTAAATATTTTAGTTTTTTGACAAATTTTTGTCTAATGCAGTAATCAAAAAACGCAATTTTTGAAAGTTAATAATGATCCATAATTGAAACAAGTAAATAAAAAATTGTTTTTTTTTTGCACGAGTCAAAAGTTAGAGAGTTGAATTATCGGTTGTATCCGCATGTCTTATTATTTAAAGCGGAATTTCGAACTGTAGTCTTCGTAAACGAGGGGATTGATTTGGATGCGGGTTGAGGCTATTAAATAAATAACGCCTTTTTCTCCTCGTCGATCAGCCGGGCAAAGCGATTTCGCTCGGCAACAGGTGCAAGAGAGAGAGAGAGAAAAAAACTACGGCCGCATCGGTCCTGCGAGGATCTTCGATTAATGGGATAACCTGCAGGGAAGCGTGATTCGTGCAGAAAAAGGGAGAAGTTTAAAAATTTTAGAAGAGCTTTGAAACTTCCGAAACTTTGCAATCGATGGTTCTCCATGGCGATGTGCTTTTACTGTTGCGCTGAAATTGCGTACCTTTCTCGTAAACTTGGGCAAGTTTTCAGAAATTCGGGAATGAAACGACAAGGGTGAAACGGTGGAAATTCGCGTTGTAAATTTCGGTGACAGAGACGATATTTAGACACGGAACCGCGGAATTGTCTTTTTCTGAGTACTAAAAGTGAATAGCAAAGAAAAAGAGTAAAATAATAATTTAGACATGTTTTATTAATATAAAATAAAGAAGAAAGAGAGAGAGAGAGAGAGCTGAGAGAGTGAGAAAGTGAGAGAATAAAATGTATTTTATTATATTGATGACTTGCATAATGTATTATCAGCTTATTTTTTAATGAATATATCTCCCTTTAGAAATAATGTAAAATATATATACGAATACTTCCCACATTCATTTTAAATTAACAATATTATTCGTTAATATAGAATTCCGAGATTTTTTGCTCAGCAGTAGTAGTTATTCTAATATTTAAAAATCTTTATTGATTTCTCGTTGTATTAAGATTAGAGACCCGAACCGAAACCGAAAATTTATATCGCAACTCTTTCTTTAATTAAATTAAAATTGTAAATCGTATAAAAAGTTTACAAAGCTTACAACACTGTAGTCATAACGAGACTGATAAAAGTATTTTTGTTTTATGGTCTTTTTCTTAAATTTTTCCAATTCTCAAAATAAAATTTATTATTTTTATTAATATTACATTTTATTTATTTATATGATTTTCTGCATGAAAGAGAGAGAGAGAGAGAGAGAGAGAGAAAACAACAGACTTTTTATTAGATTGCACTGTAAATCCAAATATATAAAAGCAGTCACTTTTTACGCATTTGCATGTTTTATACATTAAATTAAATTTATGCGTGTAATTCTTGTACTTGTTAAGCTTAGACGTGTATTGAATTACAATATTAAATTACATGTCTAAGCATATAAAAATAATTACACACACACAAATCCGTAACAAGTGATTACATAATTTTATACACAATTTTGGACAGCGCACAGCGGTAATATAAAACGATTGAGACACGCGACGCGAGTGCGTCGCGAACGATTGGTACCGCGCGAGTAAATAAACAAATGATAGGTTACTTACCCTTCTCGCCGATCGCGCTGCCAGGCACCAACCTACACCGACCAAGTCTCTGCTGCTTCTTCCCTCGGAATCCTTCGCAGCTGCTTCTCCATAGCGCTCACACGCGCGCGCTTATTATCGAAACGCGACGAATACAAAACTAATTGCGCAAGCCGTACGTAATTCCCGATTAAACGTGATTCTAAGAGCGCTTCGCTGCGTCGCGTCTGCTCCGTGGCGTTCCGTTGGCGAGAAAGAGCGTCGACAGCGGATGACGTCACGTCGGCCAGTTCACTCTGACTTACTGTCGCGACACGACGCGAGTCAAGCTACGGTTAAGATGCCGCCGAATCGACGCGATTAACCTTCACTTTCTGCATATTCATCTCGGCGCGCGTTACAGTACGCGTCAAACACTTGTGCATGCACGGAAGTCGTCTCGATTAGTCGTTTCGATTTCGACCTCTTAACTCTCGCTTGACTCGCGTCGTGTCGCGGCGATAATCGAAGTGAACTTGCCGACGTGACGTCATCCGCTGTCGACGCTCTTTCCCGCCAACGGAACGCCACGGAGCGGACGCGACGCAGCGAAGCGCTCTCAAAATCACGTTTAATCGAGAATTACATACGGCTTGCGCAATTAGTTCTGTGTCTGTCGCGTTTCGATTATAAACGCACGCGTGTGAGCGCTATGAAGAAGCAGCTGCGAATGATTCGGAGCGAAGGAGCAGCAGAAACTTGGTTGGCGTAGGTCGATGCCGGGCAGCGCGGCCGGAGTGAGAGGGGTAATCTATCATTTGTTTATTTACTCGCCCGGTACCAATCGTTCGCGACGCACTCGCGTCGCGTGTCTCGTCGATCGTTACATATCATCGCTGTCCAAGATTTGTGATTTTGGGCTTGCAATTGAAATATATCGATGCTCATGCCTACTGCCGTTTTCTAACCCTATCGTAATCATTGTTTCGCAGCAGAGGCTTGATCGACGTCGATCGGTGCCGGGCAGTGCGAGTAAGGGGAGAGGAGTAAGTAACCTATCATTTAGTTGCATTCCTGCACTGCGTTCTCAGCGCTATTGAATCATGCTAATCTTGATTTACATCTAATGGCCGATAAAAAGAGAACGTAGTATAGTACTGATATCGCACTCTTTATGCATTAAAGTTCCAAAAGTATGAAAAATAGAAGAATATGAATGTTCAAGTTTTTGATAATAGAGGAACATCGTCTAGTATTTAAAGAAAAGTAAAGAAAAATAAAGTAACTTTACTTAAAAAAGTAAAATATAAAGAAATTAGTATTATTTCGAATATTTTTATATTATTTTTCTATCTTTATACATATATGTAAAATACGTATGTTTAAATTATTTTATGTTATTTTTATTTTATTGTTCCAGTCTCAATTATTTCTAATATTTTCTTTTTCTTTCTTTTACACACATACACAGACAAAATAGAAATAAAAATACATAAAAAAATTGTTATTAAAACACTGAAAAAAAAAAAAAAGTAATATTAGAAGAATCATAATCATAACCGAAAAAACTCGTTATTTAAACAACTAATTTTTTTCATTGGATGTCTAATTGTCAAAATATCTAATAATTTTATATTTTATATAAATTTTTGTCAACGAAACATATAGCTGCCGTGTAGCTTTGATTTTTCATGCCACTAATATTCCTACACGCGACGAATTTCAAGTACACCGTAAATTGTATGATTCTCCCGCTTTTGTATGCTTTATTTTTCCATTAATATTTTCCCATTATTCGCGCTCACTCGTTTTTTTTCCACCTATTGTTTGATAAAAACAAACGCTCTTTCCTAATGTTTTAACCCTTTGCCGCTGTACCGGTTTCACTGGCGAAACGCCGCGATATTTTAGACGTATTGTTAGCTTTCACACACGTGTAACTTTTAAGAGAAATGTCGAGCCGAATACTGAGATTTAATATCCGAGCGCTTCCTTCTGCACATTGTTCATGGTAGAATTTAATTTCCTCCGCACTTTTATTCGGTCTCGTCGCAACGGCGCTAAAAGCTCGCGCGTGTGGTTCGCTGGTGCGATAACAGAACGTTATTGCCGAGTCGCTCTGCCATAACGAATTTGCAAATTACTGTTATTGGAGTCCCTTAAATTCGCCACTTGCACACGCGAGAGAGCGGTTTTCGTCCCCTGCGCGACCGTATTTTCCGGTTTGTACGCGCGGCCGTAATCCAATTAAAAGGTGATCGAAGCGCGGAAGGGAGACGCTTCATCGAGAGGCAGATAGAGAGAAATGGTGGAGGATACCCAAGCCAGGTGCACGGTTACCCAGTGGCAAAAATGGCGGCGGCGCCGCGTCCAATTAGGCTGGCGGTAACAGCGTCGGTTTTGAAAAATTCGATTAGCCGCCACAATGCCTGTCGCTGAACTTCTACCCATTTCCGCTCCGCTTTCAACCCGACGATCACATCCCCCTACTCGTCGATCTTCCTCGATCCGAGAATTTCTCCTCCGCTGTCAAGCGGCGACTCTTCTCTTCTCTTCTCTTCTCTTCTCTCCGGCTCGCGCAGCGTCTTCAGTTTTTCACCTTCGAGCTAAATATTTAACTCGCTGTTGGTGGCCGGAGGGTGAAAAACGACAAGAGTGGTATGGGAGCGTCAGAAGAGAAAGGGCCGGTCTGAGAGCGTTTCCGGGGGTGCGAACAAAAGGTGCGCAACCCTCGGAGCTCGTCTCGGAGGTACTCGCGTAGAAAGAAAGAGGATCGTCGAGACACGGTTGGAGAGAAGAGCGAGAAATAGATTTTGCCGCGCGCGGCGCGTTGGTGTTTTCTAATTTCCGCGCGCGCGAGAGGGTAACGCATTCGTTTTGCCACCGCGGTCGTTGTTTTCGGCGAAAATATGCCGGAAAGGTTCGATATCGGCTGCATCAAATGTTCGCTGACCCGATCGAAATAATTTCTTTTCTGTTCGGCAAGGAACGTGAAAGCCTGAGTCTCGAATTACACAACGTTTGATATTTATTGGTGTCTGTAACGCTTAGCATGATGAAACGAATATTAGAGCTACCAAGAATACCAAGTTCTTACGGGAATTATTAGCTTCGATAAATTAAACTTTGGAGTTGTAGATTAATAACAAAAATCCTTATCCAATAAAACTCCCGAGTTTTACTTGGGTATAGAAAGTCAGCTTCAACTTTTATTATAGAAATCTTCGATATCAAAAATTACAAAGAGAGTTATGCAAAGGATAGTCTTTCAAATTCAAATTCTCGTTTTACGGGAGGAGTCAAGTTGCGAAAGTTTAAATTAAAGATCAAGAAAAAATAAAGCGCAATATTTTATGTAAATTCATATAATTATATAGGGGAGAACAGCTGAATGCTTACCAGTCGCTTAGAATATTTTTACTTAATGAAAGCAATATTTAGTAACGAGAACATAAAGTAAATAAGAAAGGAAAGTAATGTAGACAAAAATTTAACAGGTTACATCTTGTTTTGTACAATAACAATATTAAAAAAAAAAACAAATATCGATGTTAATTTTTGATCAATTTTTGTAGCTGATAATAATAATTAATTTTGTGCAAGTTTGTATTTGTTACATTTTTACATACAAAATTTATTATAGAATATTTCCCATACATTGTATATATTCATTTATAATTATCACAAAGAAATCAATACTTTAATGGAATTTATCATGTTTTTTAAATTGTACCAAATTTATTACAATAAATGATATTAATGTAAGAGTAATAAAAGATAATACTTGCATGTAATAAAATTAATAATTAATATGAATAAAAATATGTCAGTTGCAAAAATAAATTCAAGTCAGATTACTAACGCTTTTGTCTCTTTTCATTATATTGTTATTTATAATTAATTATAAAATATCTTATATTTTTTGATGAATTATTAATAAAATAAGTGTTAGTGAGTGATTTCTTATATTTTTAATTATTTTAAATTATAAATTTGATATTTTTATATTATTTAAAAGACCCGTAGGTACAATGTAGGCAAACAGTTGCCTAATTCATTCTTTTCGTAGCATGTTGCCAAGAGGCTTATAATAAATTAATCTGTTATTGGCGAAAGGTTAAACATTGTAGTAGCAGGTAATCGAATAGCAAGCTACAATTCTTAACATTTACTTGCATATCAGTATTAAATGGGAAATATCAAAAATAACTTAAGTAATATTTATTTGGCAATTCTTCCTTAAATAATTATATAAATTTAATTAATATCTTTAAACTGTATATCGTATCTCACATTGCAACTTGTGTTCTAAATAAATATTATTAACACAATTTACATATAACAAAAAATTCAAAAAATTTTGACTTGCGTTACTTTTCTTACGGGGGCGTAATATATATTCTCTCTATCTTTCTTTTATTCTTTATTTAAAAAGATCTCTCTTCATATTTTACACTCGTTCGCTTACGAGATGTTACTACGGTTGAGATATTTTAATTCTCACTGCGTTAGCCCATACAACGTTGTGTATTCCCGCTAATTGAATATCTCGCGGAATAATAACAGAAGGCTCTTCTGTTCCGGAAAGTGAATACACGAGTATTTCTGCGCATTTATAGTTAGCGCCATTTTTCTTTTCTAATTAAGGCGCAATCTAATATCGTAGGTCGCTCCTTGACGGCGAAGAGGCGTGTAATATCGCGTTCTTTTCTAAATTTAGAGCGCACGTTCATTGAGGTAACATTTTCTGATTACCACGTTTGAACGTCGCAGCGGATATCGGATTTTTCCGTACTTCCGCGTGTTTGATAGAAAGTTGACCCAAGAGTTAACAACGCAGGAACAGCGCAACTTTTTCTTCTGAGAAGACACGGAGCGGTGAACGGTGGTGACATTATACCGTTATGCAATACTTTAACAAATGTGTGTAAGGCATTCTAAAATTATCACCCCTTCCTTTTTCCTTTTTCCCACGTACAAAGATTCGATATATTAACTTATTTAAAAGCTTTCTTATATAAAGCAAACGTTTGGTTCAATTTGAAAAATAGAAATTATTAGAAATAAAAAAATTTTATGCTGTCGTCGTATCTCTGACGAATCCAGATAAATATCTTTCGTAAATAAAAGAAATAATAATAATGCACTGTATACGTTAGAATACCGCGTCGACGGAAATTAAAATTTCTTATCATAAAATTTTTGCGACGAAACTTAAACGAATAGATGCGAATCAGTATGACTGTATTACGTTATCCTATTTCTGCTTGTTATTATCGAGTTAACGCCCTGAAAATTATTCCGTTGTACCTCTCATTACGAGAAACATTGCATTTTCCTGCCCTCGTTATTGCGTTAAATCAATATTATTATATTCTGCTGCTAATTTACTGGACTTGCGTTACTATCGAGAGCGAAACAGACTGATTCTGCCGTATGCTAATGAAAGTGCCATACTTACGACGGCGTGTCTTTGGCTGAGCACTTTGAAGACTCGCAATTTGCATTTATTATCCAGAGTTTCGGTATGTCCTACATTGGAATCTCTGACGTTTCTAACTTCCCGAGGAACTAATTATTTCGTTAATGGGAACACAGATAAGCGCAGCCAAAATCCCTAAATTTACGAATCTTGCTTTAACTACGAGAATTTTGACATTTTTCCAATAATAAACTTTACAAACACCAATATATGCATCGTACGCCATATGGCCGATGTGTATTCTCTGGACGTTTACCATTTTCGTTTACACTTTTCATCAAATAAACAAAACGAATAATTATCTCAATGCTCTGGAGAGTAATGCCTTACTACATACAATTACTTGATGACCACATCGGCAATTGATAATTAATGATGCAGCGATTTAATAACTCGTTCGTGATCAATGCTAGGTTCTAAAGCGATGATAGTTAATATCGAGCGGTTAGACGATGTTTGTTCGGTGGTTGGTAATAATTGATGCATTCCCAAGTCGTCACAATAGGTCGCCACATAATTACGTCGCATGTAATTATATCGGCACATGCGGTCGCGATACATATTGTAAAATCCGGGGGTGCGCCTTGCGACGAGAGAGACCGGCACCGTCAATTGCCCGCCCCTCTTCTCGATTTCTCTCGTGACTTTTTCATGCGACTATCGCGAATCTGTCTCAACAGGAGCCACCGGCTTCTCCTTGACGTTATTATCCTGACTTGTGGTCCCGAGAAACTCGAGGATCCTCGGTCCGAAATCCTCCAGGAGCTCGAAGTTCTCGAATATAATCCATGGAATCCCTTTACCTAATTCCCAAACACACTCGGAACGTCGAGATCCACTACTCGACCATATGACGCGTTACCACATTTGCGATGAAACAGAAGGAGAAGTACGTTTAGTTAAGCGGCCGCGTTATCGGCGCAGTATACATATATGAAACTTTTTCCGGTAGCTCCGCCCACGTTTGAATCAGTTTCAGTTGAACAGTTAACATGCAAAAGCATTACATTAAATACAAAAGTTTATTGTTTCGATAGGAAATTTAGTTTTCTCTGCGCAGCACAGTAAAAAAGAGAGAGTATTATAATTATCTTTTTTTACAATTTGGAGCCAATCTGTGAATTTTAAATTTACTTTAATTGTATATTTTTTTTAGAATTTAATTCTTAACTGCATAAGTTAGAAGTGTCAAAACGAAGCCTTACTGCGTGAATTTTTTATAAATAAATGGAAAGAGATAGAAAAGTCAAATTTGTTTCATTATAAAAGTTGTAATTCTCTCTCTTTGTTACTTAAATTTTAGAAAAGTAATTTAAAAAATAATTATAATTTTAGACTATTATTCTGCCACGCAAAATTGGGGTACATTTGTACCCACTAGCGTCGTCATGAATTTAAAATTATATCAAAAGGATCGATTGAATAGATCGATTGAATATTAGTGATTGCCATTATTTCATATTTATGAATATTTCTTTTATTATTATAACTTACAGCCTGCAAAAATTTGAATTAATGTAAAACTGATTTCAAGAGAAAAAAATCATTAACATATGTAACTGAAAGATAAATCAAATAAAATTACTAATTCGTGAGAATACGCAGTTTCTACCTATATGCGGTATTTTCGAGCTTTTTTTATACGGAAGAATGAGGGCGGGAAAGGGAATATGGGTTTATGAAACTGTTATACTTCGTGTATCCCCCTATACAGTAACTATGTTTCTGCCGCGCACGTCGCGCGGCTAACGTAGAAGCTTGGCGCGGTGTGTGCAATCTATGCACTCGACGAAGTTTACTCGCCGCACTGCAGTGGTAACGACTCGTCGGCGTTGCTGCTGCTGCTGCTGCTGCGTGCCTTCTCGCGCCGAGAATGGATTCTCCCCACCTGTCTGCTTCGAAATGATTTTCGAAGAGTCCCGTGTATAGCTTCGTCGCCGCACACGCGCTAGTAACGCGGTCGCTTTCCACCCACGTACGCCCGCACACCACCCCGCACACCTTGACAGGTATCGCGATGATAGATACGCCCGCGCGCGCAGCGGCTTTTTTATTCATCCTCGCCGCTTCCGGTCCCTTCACGATTCCCTGGCAACCGGCCAGGATCGCAGCTCGTCCGAACCAGGACGCGCGCGATGCTCTGAAGTTCGATGCGCAGCCCCGTTAGGCAGTGCCCATTTCAAAATGAATTTTTCACCCCTCTCTCTCTCTCTCTCTCTCTCTCTCTCTCTTCCTTTTCTCTTGTTCCTTTTTCCGCGCGAAGCGTTCCGGTCGAACGAGGCCGCGCAGTAGAAGTTCGCGTAGCCGCGCGTATTTTCCTGAGCGAGACCATGATTTTTTGGTACACGATGTTTCCGTAACGATGATAAATAGATAAATAGATAGATCGTTAAACATAGAACAAAAATCTTGAAATCCATGTACAGATTAGCAAACACAGATTAGATGTATCGTGCGTAGGGGAGAATTGTCAAATACGTACCACTTAAGCTACTTTTTATTGTACGAGTATTTCTCATTTGGTGCTGCTTAGGATGCGAAATTCTAGTTTGATGCTTCAGTTATCAATTATTACATGTTAAATCTTTTTATTATATTATAATTATTTTATTATATTATAATTATTTTAATCGAGCAATTGTTACGCTTTAAAAATAAAGAGAAGTGATTCGTTACGTGTTCTGTTAACAAAATGGAGTAGGGACTGACAAATGAAAATTTTCTTTCTCATCGCGACGGGTGTATCTCATACGACAAAGGATGATGATTGATCGTAGTGAAAACTGTGGAAAGTAATCATGTAAATTCAGGCGTAATCGATTTTCTTTCGTTTACCACTTCGTGACACTTGGTAATCGCGAGGCTCCTACCCGGTTCGATGCTTTTAACGAAATATTAGATGGAGCCGCGCCGCGCCGTGGATCCGCGATATCTCGGATTTCGAAGGAGATTTGTCACCGACAAATATATGTTAGCATCCTCACGGGAGACAACCCGGCGGAGAGACATAGAAACTCCTCGCTCGCGGAAACATATGTAGCGCACGTTCGTCTGCGGAGAAAGAATTCTTTATGGACGCCTCGTAGAGGCTCGTATATTATCGCATAATCGTAAAGGCTTAAGCGCAATGCGGTCGGCTCCTCTCGACCCAGGAAACTCGGGCTGAAACTACGAACGTTTGCGTTTTCTTTCCGGCTGTCTTTCCATCGTCTTTTTCTCCCTCCGCTCTTTCCTCTTTTCTTAGTGTTCGCGCTATTCCGGCTCTTCGCGGAAGGATTTCACGGACAGTTCGGTCGCACGTAAAAGATGAAACGCCAGCGGGAGAAGCAGACGCCGGTGGTCTCTAGGCAGGAAGCTGCTTGTGAATTTTTCAAACTACGATGAATTACCTCTGATAGTAAGTCTGGTCGCGGTACCGCGCGGAAGACGAGAGCTTCTAGGGACGGATGAGCAGACGGTGCGCGCAAGTTGTAATAATTCGACGAGGTGATGTGTCTACATTACATATTTATCGCGACGAAATGAGCCGGAGCGAATGTTGACAGCGATTGAATCCCGAGACGATTGCTTCGAGCAAAATTCGAGGGGTAAATAAATTTGATAAAAGCTTGGCTGCCGAGAACGTATCGAGAGATTCGAAAGAATTTTCTGATTTTCCATTTCCGCGATAGATATCGGGCGTTTTAAGCTTTTTATGTTTTTTAAAAGCAAATATTTGCATCATGCTTAAATATTAGCAAATATTTAAAAAAAATTATTTGCATAATTTTTAATTTACATTATTATGATGACAATATTTTAAGTAACATCTAGCGTGTTAAGAAACAAAAAATTATATAAATACGTATTAGCAATCTATCCAATAATTTATCACAAATTACGATGTAAAGAATATATTAAAAATAGTACGCTTTTGAATCTCTAGGGATCATGGACATTCGCCGTTCCCAAGATAACCCTTTCACGTAATTCGGGAAGGATCTTCACATTATGCATGCTATTATAGCTTTTTAGGGTCACTGAATTCAAATCCGCTGTCAGGTTTCTAAAATTCAGAATGGCGAATCTAATATGGCAGAAAAAAAGAAAATTAGGGCCATCATTTTGAATACAAAATTATAATAAAAAATTTAAAATTAGCATCCTCAAAACCTCTTTGAACATAAATACGCAACGCCTAAACCCTTCAAATTACCGCAAAATTGCATTTATTTGTGGAAACTAACGCTTTTTTAATTTTATATTTAAAGGATTGAAAATTAAATCTGGAACAAATCACATTTTGTTTTTTAGGGTATCTATTTTATTTAAAAACTATGTATTTATTTAGAATAGTTCACGTACAAATAAAAAGTAACATTTTTAGGGTATTAATTTATTTATAACAACAAAAGCATTAACAAATGACCATTGGAGAGTTAAAATTGGACCTAAAGGTTTAACCAAAGCTATAAAAAGTCCAATTATATTGATAAATACTAGATAATATAATTAAAAAAAGAAAATAAAAAAGTGTCTCATTTATGATAAGCAGAAAAGGTTAATTTCAGGATAAATTTCAAATATCGCCATCCTTTATTATTTTTGGATGCATCAAAGTAAACGCAGAATGTAATAGGATATTTCACGAATACAGAGGAAAATATGACAATTATATATTCGTTTGTTCATACAAAGTAGCTTGTACAAAGTGTTATTTCACGTCAGACTTCGGAATTGTACATCTCGAAGCACGAAAGAAAGAAAAAGCTTCTTAGCATGATGTATCTGTCTTCAGCTTTAAAGCTTTGAAGGTAAACAATTTTAGAATTTGAGATGAAACAGAGAATATATTCAGTCTGACGAGTGCTGCTGGCCGCGGTTATGATATTGTGTCATTCGCGACAGAAAAATCCAGGATTTCATCATTATACTTCACGTCTAGATGTACCGTTTCCCTCTATATTTATGAAGGCTGGCTCTCTCTCTCTCCCTCATCACGAAACATTTGCGGACGGAATTTCTTTCGCGAGACGTCCTCGACAGGATGCAATATCGCATCGTGACTACAAACGTGCATACACGTCTCGCATAACGCGCGCGATATTACGCCAGTTTCATAAGGTCCAGTGTTTTCATCGAGATTGTCATTGTGTTTCGATTGAAACGTCCTCCTCCTCCTTTCCATGAGTAATATCATCACGGTTGGAAACCAACCGATCAGTTAAATTTCGTTAAACAAACACAAAAAGAACGGTTTTGATAAAGTATCTAAACATTTAACTAGGTACAGATTTGCAAATAATTACGTTGGATCGTCAAAACAATTATGTTACATGCTCAAGCTAGTTGCTAGAATTTTAAAAACTTCTTGCAACATTGTCGTCATACATAAATATCCTACATAATCATTTTGCTAGGCCGACACAATTAATTTCAGTTCCGTGTCTAAAATTTTAAATACTTTAGCAAAACCGTTCTTTCCGTGAACAGCTAACTGTGCTTCTGCGGTTAACTGTTCACGTAGTGTCCATAATCTATGCGCGGGTAACGAGCATTCGCATGATTCTTCGCGCAAGTATACTTTTGGGACCGGATCTCCGACCGGAGTGCACGGAGTGATCCCATTTCTTTTCCTGTGGAATTAACGGCTAATTATGTATCGCCGAGCGTATATGCCTATCTCACCTGATAGTCCATGTAATTCCCGTAGCCCATGTGGTTGCATGTGCAGGCGCATGCCTGAATGTGCCTCCGCATGTCGAGTTCAACCTCTTCGCCGCATACGCCTCTGCTCGTCGCCATCATCGTATCTCCCATGCAATAGCCGCCGGTGCAATACATTCTCGGGTCACTCTGATCCAGGTAACCTCCACCGGTGTCGTCGTACCCGAGCCCGCTGGCGCACCTGGAATCCGAGGCGTAACCCACCCGGGACTGAGGACGTTCCTCGTAGCCCAATCTAGACTGGGACCGATGGAATGTCGAGGATACATCCTGAAAGAAAATGGGAAATTATTTTACAACAAATTACATTGCGCCAGAATTAGCGGTTGGCAGCTCGTAGTTAATGTCACCGACTGTATTGCAGTTTTTTTCTTTCATCAAATCTCTAGTAACAAGTTTTTCTTTTAGAAATGTTCTATTTTTTAATTACTCGCGGATGAATGTTAACACGTAAAACAGTAAATCAATTATAAGTTTGCATCTTGGATATTTTTTAACTCAAGAGTGAAAAACAGTATATATATTCACACTTTATGTTGAAATAAGCCAGAGTTAAACTATTGATTTTTCAATAGCTCTACTTTAATATTTTTATATGCAAAATAATTAGAAAAATTATATTATTTAAAAGAATTATACATCTATAAAAAAATAACTTTTATATGATCTCGAAAAATTGAGTTGTTGAATATTAATTTATCATTATTCGTTTCCATCAAATCATACAACTTTTGTCTGTACTACTTTACGTATCTTTCACATTTTTCGAGATATTCAGCTTATTAGGCCTAAAATTTTTCAAATGTATGTTTAATTTTACAGAAAATTATCAGTATAACTCATACTTCAAAAATACAATTTTTAATCCGAATATTAGCTTTAGTAGCTGAATTTTGTCTGTACTATTTGTTTAGATAAATAGTTTTATTTTCCATACGTGTAACTATTTTTTACTGTTACTCGCAAACTTTCCTTTCGTGTCACGTTCGAAATCATACAAATATGATTTAACGATGAACAATGAAAATGTCAAATGTAATTCTATGTTGGTTGCGATATTGTTGTATGCATCAGTTACGATAAATAGTACGTAGCTTCTATACATTTAATAGAAATTTTAATTGGCTTTTCTGTATAGAAAATCCTGATGGAAAATGATCCAAAAATAATACTATTTTTATTCAAACAATGTCGGACAAAAGTCTGGCAAATCGAGTTAAAAACTGTGATGAGAAACAAATTATTTATAACACAAACGATATCAAAGCTATATTTACATAAAAGATGAGCTTTTTTATAAAAATAAAAATTATAAAATTGTGTATAGTAATATTCAACAAAATTTTAAAAATATATTTACATTTTCTTAAGAATACAAATTAATTTCTTAAAAATTTTTATATTTCTAATACTATAATATATGCTGGTAGTTTAAAATAAAATAGGTTAATTAATTAAAGTATTCTTGCGTTACTACTACATGTATATTTGTTGGAAACCATTCGATTGATTAATCTGTCTTCGCAAACGAGATATTGTTCGCCAACTAAACATGCCAAGAATCTCTCGAAGGTATGAAAAAATTTAATATTTGAGACGTGCATTTAGAATTTGAAAAGAATCGTCTTAATGCGGAATCGTCAAAGGCGGAATGCGTTGACGTGGGAATTGCAGTTGCGTAAGAAAGTGTATAAACGTACAAGTCGCATCTGCGGATAAAATCTTTTCACCATAACACGCCGAATTATCTGCTTCGATTCACCCACAGTTCCCTTATTTACGTAACAAGGAAAGAAAAGCTTGTATGTTACGAACAGCATCGATTTCCAATAACGATCTACAAACAGGAAAATCGTGCGAAAATCCATTGTACGTAAAATACATATATACAATACACGAATAATACGATAATTCGTGCTGAAAAGAACTTTAACAGTGCATTCTGGAGATTAATTAGTATTAAAAATTAACTTATGATATTGAAACTTGTAAGAAGCTAATATTACTTACTGTCCTCCACTTTTACAATTAACTTATTTCGAAAGTTGTATTGAATTATGCTAAACTTGTGCTACATTGTATTTGTTAAAAATGTAATATGAAAAATATGTTAAAAATGAGAAAAGAAAATGATTTTTTAGATCAGTCTCTTTTCGCACTTTTGTTTTTATCCAATTTTCTCTATTATTCTATTATTCTTTCTTAACTAGATTGTATTAACATTGTACTAACTTATTACTTTTTAACAATGATAAAAGAAGTTATAGTAAAAAATAATTTTAAACAAAATATAATTAACGTTTACATTTGCGTTAATCATTTTCATAATATAAAATGACATCTAAATTGTGCAAGCACAAGTCGGCACAACTTTTGGATTTTACAGGCGATATCAAGGGCACTTTTGCGCACAGCTCTTAGCGCTCACATTCTCAATTCGGATGTAATTCTTTGATGTAGACGATACTATGTATCTGAGTTGAGCTAGCTTAGCAAACAGCACCATCGGATTTCATAGCACAACGATATTAAGGGTACTTTAATCTTGCGTGCGGCCTTTAGCGCTCGAATTCTCTGTCCATAATTCGGGTTCGTAATTCTTCGACATAGACGATGTATATTTGAGTTGTGCCAGTCTAGCACAAATTAGCATAACCTTAGAATTACACAATACAACGATTAAAAGCACTATATTTTTGCGTGCATGCGTTAACGCATACATTAGCACTCGAATTTTTGGTGTGTCTTTGAATCGAGTTTATAATTATCTGATGGAATGGAAATAATACCCCGGACACAACAACATTAATATATAAAAGCTTTTCGTTTGTATTGTGTTTTAAATATTAATATTATTATATTAAAAGAATTATTTAAATTTCTCTTTGTTGTGTACTTGTATGAACATAAGCCATTCCAACGTGATGAAATAGAGAAACATCAAATGTTTTTTTTATTTTTTTTATTTTATCTTGAAATACAGAATGATCCTTGTATCGGTCTCCACGATTTTTGAGATTCTTTCTATGGAATGACGATGAACTATTCTGAACAAAAGATTGTTAATTTTCAGGAATAAAAATAATGCTAAAATAATTTTTCGAAAAAATGTATTAAAGATTTGAAAATGATGTAAAGATTGTTATTCTTTTAAAACGGAATTATGTCTTTCTCTTAATTAATACAATTCCTTTACTTATTCTGAATATAAAAGTATTTAGACAGCGTTATTATATATTGAAAAATCAATTTACGAGATATTTTGTACTTTATCCTGACTGAAATAAATATCGGTTTTGCAGTGTTATCTTTAGTAATAGACAGACATTTTTTTCAATAAAGTCTTGTAAAAAATAAAAGACAAAACAAGCAAGTTAAAAATAAAAAGACGGGGTTAAATATAAGAAAGCAAATAATTGTTCGAATAACCTCTACTTCACTACAATGAAACAGCTTATATGCATATAAGTGCACAACAAAGAGAAAAAAGAAAGAGAGAGTCTTATATTATTAATACATAAAAATAACTTTTAAAAAAGGTAAAAAAGGATATCAAGTGTACGTGTATACGTATTACTACAAAAGTAATTACTTTAAAAAAACTCAAGTAACATTCTTAATTTTTAAAAAATCGAAAAATGGTATGTGATAGTTATAAGTCTCCTTAGAAAATAATGACTTTACAAAATTGCGTCAATTAAAATAAAATTTATGCACGCTGTGTTATATAATTTACACACGTTCTTCTGATTTAAACACCTTGGATTTGTATTGATGAGAGCACTCTTACGACTCTCGTTTATGTGTTTCCCTGTTGCTATAAAACTTCAAAATTGTAATATTGCTTTGTGTGGCAAACTATGAAATATCTATGGCAGGAATTTTTGAATATCTTTAACAATCCATGAGATATCATTGTTAGCCATACAGTGACGCGGAAGAAAATTATTTTTAGCAATTTCTTTAACGAAATGTTCTTACTAAATTCTGTGTTCAAATAAAAAATGTTTATAACTTCGAAAGAAAGCATTTTCGCTTAAACGTAAACGGATTGTCAAAAGAGTCTTACAAATCTATTTATCTACGGTTCAAAATAAATTGATTTAAGTGCTAGATATTTAAAAGTTTTTGGCTTTACGCAAATACACACTGTCACCACGTGTATTTTTGATGCAAACACCTGTTAAGGATTACGCGCATCACAGTGTGTTTAAAAAAGGAGAAAGTGCGAAAAAATGGGAACTTTATTCGTCGTGTTTATCTCTCGTTCATTCTTTCGGTACGTTTGCAGTTACTACGATTGCGCGCGGTAGTACTCTCGATGGCTTATGAGCTACCATATTCCGCGGTATGTTGCCGCATCGTCGTTCGATATGGACGGCGCGGCACGACGACCGCCAGAGAGAACCGCGCGGCTTTCTATCGCCGCTATCTTTACACCCGGCAGCGATACGGCTTCCCGTAACAGTAAAGTATCGATATCGCCTAAAATAACCGGAACGTATGTACGCTTTGAGGCCGAAACTATATACTCGCTGCAGGATTCTGAAATTCGCCCAGCAACGTTTTGCCGTCATCGCCATGCGATTCCAAACGATAGAGACTGCGGGAGTGTAGTTGGCACCTTGCTGCACGATTTCACGAGCGCGGGATAACGACACGTACGATCGATAGTTTACCGATCTCTGAAGATTTACCACTTCCTTCCGAAGCTTTGCAAACTTGATCAAGCCTCACGATCATACCCCGAGACATTAACGCAATAACGTGTAACACGCTACGCACGCAATTTCTTACTCAGACAGGAATTAATTGAGAAAAGCTGTCACGTGATATAAACAAGATAAAATTGTTAGAAAAAATCCTTTCTTTTTATCTCAAAAAATTAATATTTTTAATTAAATTGCTTTTTCTCTTTAATACTTCAGAATTTTTGCCGCGCTACATTATTTTGTTTTAATAAATATTCCTTTTATTATTTCATAAATTTTTATTACTCTCTCTTTATTAATTTTTTTTAAATATTTCCTTTAATATCTAATAAATTCTTTCCAACCGGAAAAAAACAATGCGGCAGCATGATTAAGTAGAGAGAGTACACACGTTTGGGAAGCCGTCTGCGGCGATGTCGTCTCGTAGAAAATATGTATCGAGGGGTGGACAGATGATCCGCACGTGATCGCTTTATATACCTACGCGTTATGCATTTGGGAAATTGCGTCCGCAGGCGACGTGGCTCGCGGCTAGCGATGTTGAAATTTAATAGGTTATTGATACTTTTACTTTTTGGTATCAAATACCGCAAGTATCGGCATTTTCTACATACACGGTATTTCTCTTTCATAAATATTGATATTGATGTTGCCCGTGGTGTACGAGAGACCAAGACCTGCTGAACAATCAAATTCAAACGATGAAAATCGACGCGACTCGGCGCATCTTTATTCAACGCTTCGATCGCACTCATCTTGTCCTTCAGTTATTTTGATGTTCGATTATTATTATCGAAGGTAAATCATTGATGGTAAAAATATTCACAAGGGTACACGGCCAAGTGTCTCCTTTCAACTTTAATAAACATTAGATATAAAATATAAAAATAAGAGGTATTTTTTGTAACGTACGTATTTTTTACGTTGTTATTAATGAGGGATAAAACAGTCTTTAGAAAAATTTGTTGTTTTTTAGCGAAATAAATATCATCGAAATTGTAGAAAGATAGAAAGAAGCATTTTTAAAAGTTAAATGGTTTCAAGAGTACTTCATGATAACGATAAAAATAACTTTTTTTTAGTAAAAATTAAAACAAATTTGTGTAATTATTATAAAGTACTCTTGAAAGCATTTAACTTTTATTAAAAATTTTCTCTTTATTTTAAACTTTCAACGATATTTGCTTAAAAAGAAAATAACTAATTTTTTTCGAAAGAGTGTTTTATAAAAAAAAATTAATGTGTCTTTTCTATCTATATTTTAACATATTCAAAGGTTATTAAAAACGGAAAGGGACGCTTGATTGTGTTTCCTTGTCAGAAAGCAAAATATTGACACTGTCCATGTTCTATTTTGCACGATAATTAATTCAGTCAAATAAGTCGATTTTATCCTCGATTTACCGCCGTTTTCTCAATTCTACGGAACGAAGCCTTCCGACGGGAACGACCCTCCGTCAAATCGATAGTCCGTACTAACGCTCGTATGGCGAAACTTGGGGAGCTGAGGTACGCAGAGCCGAATCAATTTTCGGATACCGAAAACCCGTAATAGCTCTTCGAAGATTCCCGCGGTGAAGTTAAAGCGGGCTCTTCGTCAAATTTGCGCGAGCGGAGCGACGAAACTCGTGACTGCGCGGCTATTAGAAACCCCTCTTACTCTGGTGAGACTTACCAGGCATAAATATCGAGGCTCACCCGCCTATCTCGCGAGCATCGTATTAATAAACGCCGTCGAGTTGGCGAGAAAAAAAAATCTCTCCGCGATTAGCGATGCGACGCTTTTAGCAGCGACGTTGTATTAAACTTCGATTTCAGAGTATTTCGAGGGTGTATTCTTTTTCTGTTTTACGCGCTTCGCCTGGAAAGTTCTAATTGCAGTTGTTTGTCTTCCATGTTGCGACAGAATATACAGAGTATTCAGAAATTGTGCCTGGAAGATTCAGAGCCGTATTCTTTTGAACTTAGTGCAATTTTCTTGAACGACATTTAAAGACTATGTATCTTATATTACTTTGTTTTTTTATGGTTGCTGATTTTTTAAAAATTAGCAAATTTACGTTAATAATTTTAGAATTCGAAACGTCAGATGATTGAACAATTCGATCAGTTCCTCAAACATCAAGTTCAAACTTAAATTTTATGAAATATTAATAATATTGTCTTATACATTTTAATTTTAATATTATTATACAATTAAAATAAAATTAATTTATGAATAATATAATAATAAAAAAATAAATATAAAAATATAAAATATTTTTGTTTGCGGCACTTTCAAAGAAACATTGTAATAAATATATAAAATGTATTAAAAAATTGGAAAAATTGATAACATATTTTTTGAAAGCTTTAAAAATTAATATAAAATTCAAATTTATATGAAGTTTAAACAAATGTGTTTATTTGTATTTTTCGTGCATTTACATATAGTCGTGAGCTAAAAGGTTGCAACACATTTTCTTCGATTGTTTTTGAAATGTAGACTTGCTCATCAAACGGCGAACGTCATTGGTTCTTACCTGTGGATCCAATCAATTAAGCATCAAACCATCTACCATAAAAAAAAATGTGTTGCTACCTTTTAGCTCACGACTATACATTATGCATACATATTTTACTTTGAAGTGCCCATTTTAAGTTGTGAACAAATATGCGATTTTAAGTTAATATTTTTTTTTGCAAATTTACTGCTCTTCATTATATTATGAGATTAAAGAATTTATCCCATATCAGAGTACAATGTGATTGTTTTAATAATAATACAAATTAAAAAATTCTCATTCTTGATTTGAAGATATTACCATCCAATACTTTTTCCTATCAATTTATGAAAATTATTATTGAATAATGAGAATATATTTCCCTTGATGCAATTATATAAAATTTTTTTGTATATGTAAATTATGTTTATTATGTTGTTTCTTTGTTATTTCTATTCTATAATGTTTCGAGAATAAGGACATTTTCAAAAAAGAAGTGTTCTTTTTTTTCTGTGCAGTCTTTTGTTTTTAATGCATACTGTGACTGCGTCCGAAATTCATTGCGAGTACTAAAAATTTATAATTCACGTTATATATAGGTTTTTAGTACTTTGAGCAAATAATAGAACACACCTTGTGTTTCCAATCTTCTTTACTATTCAAACTATCTGAACTTCAGACATAACAAATCGACATTACAGACCGATCACTGCTTAAATTCGAACTGTCCGAACTGTCCAAAAATACTCGGACGCTAACTTTTGCCATCTGGATGTTAAAAGCGAATCCATTGGAATTGGATGTAAATTTTTTTTTTACTTTGAACTATCTGAGCAGATTGAACCTACAATAGGTACGTTGAAATTTTTTGTTTGCGTCCTAATTTTTAGTAATAATCTGAGAAACAAAAAAGTAAAAAATTTTGCGAGATGCAAATTTATTTTACTAAAATAAATTTTATTTAAATAGAACAAAATAAAATTCTTATCAAATAAACTAGTTAATAAAAAAATGAGCTGTGTTTCACTAAAATGAGATATATTTCACAGAAATGTATATTCAAAATTTTTTTATAATCAAATACCGAAGAAAATGTTTCTCATTTAACATTTGCTTGCTATTTTGACTTTTTTTCAGTGCACGTTTGGTATTTTCCTGCAATGAGAATTTATTGTCTCGCGTGTGCATTGCAATACGAGGATTGCTTTTCACAAGTAATTTTTCTTACATCTTTAATATTAGACAGAGGCAGAGCACATTATTATGCATGAAAAGTTCTCGCAATTCGCATTATCGATAGCGATCGTTTCAGTTCGCTGAATCATGGCGATCTTAAAGTCTGCCCTTCCCACGCTAACTAAGCTCCTATTTCCCTGGAAGCAGCAAATTCAATTTTCGCCATTCGATAATCATAAATACTAGACTCGAGCGATTACATTATAAAATGGCGAACTCGTTCGATTCTATTGGATAATTATCGTGTAATATCCACACCTGCAGGTGATATCAAATTTAATCGAAATCGATTTGTACAGTGGTACGCTGCATCACTGAAGTTCAGTGCGAATAACGGATATTAATCGCATTAAGTTAAATTGTACAATATTAATTTTAGTTTATGACGACAGACAAAATCGAATTTTAGTACTGGCTGAATATTTTTATCGACAAAAAATGTATTTTATTGTATTTATACATGAAGATACAAACAAAATGTACGAATGGGACATATACGTTCGTACTGGGTAAATATAATTTCAAAGCTGTTTTCGAAAGTTGAATTTTATCTGGTTATTTCATTCCCATTCGTTCATTGTAACTAAATTTACACAAGATTTTACATAGTAATATAATTGTAATGTAATTTCAAATGAAGACTATCGTTCAAACTTTTTAAGCAATCGGAAATTAGTATAATGCAAGTAACACAAATCAATTTATTGTATTGGCAAAAATTCTGGTTATATTGTTCTCGGATACATTGACCGCTGCCTAGTGCATTTGTATTCAATGACCGAATTTCTCTGTAACGTTTAAAAAGAATGTTTCTTTGTTACGTGACTTATTTCGATCTCTATGCTGCAGCCTGCAAATATTTCATGTTCGCGAAATGAATGAAAAAACAATATTAATGAGTCGCGTGTAAAATCGATAAGAAATATGAATCTAGCAGATGCATCGGATATCGTTAATACTAGAAGCACAGAGCGTTCATTACTAACCGTTTCTATTTTTTAGATCAATATCCTACTTCTTGTGTAGAAGATAAGATTCTGAAATTTTCGGATTTTTCATCAATTATTTCCTTTATCCTTTATCCAGTAAAAGAAGATTGTCGAATCGTACTACTTTTCACATAAAGACTTATAACTCTGAAATTATGGAGAATATCTTTATTATAATGTAAAGATCTTAGAAATATTCTAAGTTATACTTGGAATTATATTTAGTATTCTAAGATCTTACTTCTAAGTTCTTTACGTCATAATAAAGGTATATATCCATAGTTTCCGAGTTACAAGCCTTTATGTGAAAAGTAGTGTGATTCGGCAATCTTCATATTATAATAAAATTCTTTACATCTTAATAAAGTACAATATTTTCTTTTCCATGCAATTTTTTCATAACAGTTGCATTATCATAACTTTTTTAAATAGGAAATTTTGATAAATATGCAGTTGTGCAATTTAGGAAACGGGTTTCTTCGGATATCTATAGGCAACGTCGTGGTGCAATTCAGGAGACTAAGATATTTCATAAAATTTTGTTTATCTAATCTATAAGCAAGAGCGAAAAAAAAACTTTAATTCAATTAATTTAATTCTAATAGTATTACGACAACTTATCAAAACTTGGGCCACTTAGCTTATCTTTTCTGCAATTCAGCTTATAAAATGTTTCGAAAGATAACATATTTTTCTATGAACATAAATAACAAAATTCCTGCTATACCTAACGTCTCGAATCATAACAATATTATATAGTAATTTTAGGTTGAGGAATTTTAGGTTGAGGTAGTGTGATTTCGGCAACCTTCCCTCATTTTTCAACATTATTCTTATTTTCACAACACATAATTCATTCGATTGAGCATATCAGTAAAATATATAATGAAATCCTTACCTGAGTATAAGGCTCCTCCTGGTACGGTGTTCTGCGATGGCACTCGTCGTAACACCTGGTGTCGTAGCCGCTGGGCGGCCGTGGATACGGATCTTGCGCCGCTACCGCGGCCGCGCAGCAGTCCGGGATTTGCGCCTGGTAGGTCTCGTAGGGACACTTTGCGTCGGGCTGGACCGGTCGCGGAGCCTGATGAACGCGCTCCTGCGGCCCGCCCCGCCGTAACCGGCGCCACCGCCACCACCACCACCACCACCGCCACCGCCGCCGCCGCCGCCGCCGCCGCCGCCACCGCCGCCGCCACCGGCGGATGCATCGTCGTCGTCCACTCTCGCGGACTTCCTCTCGCCTGACCTCGCACCACACCACCACCACCCTCCCCCGATCACTGCATCCTAATGCCGCGTGGCGCGCGATACGCGATCGAATCCGCGGCCTCGGCGTGCCTCGTCTCTGTCGCGCGGCCCTCTTCGCATGGGTCCATCCTCACCACGCCACTGTATACCTTGCGCTCTCTCCTTCTCCTTCGAGCATCGGATGCCTCTAGCCCATCTCCGACTCGTACCTGCGCGATTATCGCGTGTGAGAAGCTCATCGTCCTCACGTGCATTCGCCGGGTGGTGCATCAATTCGTCAAGTGGGAATGCACCGCGAACGTCTCCGGCACTCGTGCTCGGCTCGCGCCGCGCCGCGCATTAATTCGAGCGCGCTCTCGGTTCGCCTGCATCCCACTCGAATTAATGCACCGCATTACAGCCCGGACTGGTGTAACTCTGGGCCATCCGTATCCTCTCTTAACTGCCGAAAGTAAACCGCCGGCTCTCCCCTTTACCTACTTTGTGCGCGTATCTACGAGTCAAGGGGGAGCTTTTTTGTGTTATTTACTCGAGCTCTTTTAATCTTAGTCCCTTCGGGCGCTTTTTCAGCGTCATCCCGCTAGCGTAAGCTTTTAGATACTCGTACTCGCGGAACGGCAAATGCTCGATCAACGTGCCAGGCTTGATCCACCCATTGATCTCCTCTGACCCCTTGTCTGATGAAGCGTACGGTGTTGCTGTGTAAACTAATGAGTTTGCAAGAAATTGGATGAAGAATCGATCCTCTCGGCGGATGCAATTTTGACGCGTCAAGAATGCTAATGTGCACCACCGCGCGAGTATTTCTAAGCTCCTTTCGAGACACGTGACCGTCTACGGTCGTAGCTACGTTAAACAGAATGTCGACTGCGAGGATATCCGGTATATCTGGTTCGCGATGAATTTCGAAAAGCTTATCTGAGTCGGTCCTTATCGAAAATCCGTCCGCGCGCCCGTCTTTTACGTGAAATAAATTTCGTCCCTTTGAAAACCACACGTGCTTCCCTAATTTAAACTTGCAGCGTTCGTGCGGTCTTGGTACACGGGCTTGATACATCCTCGTTATAGATCTCGGATATATCGGTTATGCACGGGGCTAAGTTGGATGAAGTGTCTGTGCATGGACCGTAATTAGCGCCTCTTAATTTATCGCGCAAGGGCGCCCGGATGAAACTTTGATGCAGCGACAGAGTAGCACACAGGCGACATCGTGTAAAGATCTAACGTGTCTATTTAGGGCATGTTCACGTGCCTTTACCGCGGCTTTCGGATATGTTAATCGCGAAAGGTGTGCCAGATCGATCGTCATATTTGGAGCAACTATTCTGCTCCCGTTTCGCCCTCTGTTCGAATAGTTACGTGTAGCTCGATTAGCGTTACGAAACAAAGATGATTTAAACTTGCATGATACAACACACAACGTACACCGTGGAAACGTGGTCGTGTAGAATGTAATCCAATTGCATTTTCAATGACCTATATTTTCTTTATTATTAACCTATGTAAATAAAAATATTAAAAAATTATATATAAAAATATATATATGATATTTTTTTTATAAAAAAAATTAAAGCTTCTATCACTTAGGCTTTATTTTGTTACATTAAAAAAATTTTTTTATGACAATTCTTTACATATACTGCCTGTATTTGTCAATCTTTTTAATTTTTTTAATAAAACTTTGATAATTATTATCTATTAACAAGAAAACGTCTTTTTAATTGTAATAATATAATATGTACGAAGCAAATAAGGTACGAGAGTTGTATTCTCCAATGTATGTACGAGTAGATATGACGAGTACAACTGAAATCTCTAGGCATATTGTTGGATTTGGAACAGGAAAAAATATATATAACGCTTGTGTCAACTTCTAGTACAAAAACGAAATATTTAGTTTTCGTTCTGCTTGTTCGCAAACAAAATATTTTATTTTTATTTTTATGAATTCAAGTGGAAAAAATACATTAAAATGTATTTTAAATTAAATTTTATGTAAAAATTTTGCTTTTTACAGCATATAAATGCACCTGCAATTAAATGTCAATGGAATCTTGTGCAGCGCGTGCGTTAAATACTTTAAAATTAATTAAATAATATCATATAGTATTTCATTTATTTGATTATAACAAGAATGTCATTATTTTTATTATGAATGCTGATTAAAAACTTGTAACTAAAATAATTGTTCTGTTTTTGTTCTTATCAGGATTTCAATTAATATTATTATTATTTCGGCTGTAATATCTCGCCGGTGGCTATCTATATACATTTTACTGATATTAAACTAATATATCGTTCACCATTACAGTTATAGAGAGTAGATCGGCTAGATATAGGCACTAGCAACGTTATATCGGGCAATCATTGCCTTTTATGATCTCGATTATAGAGGTCGCTTTGTAAGTTCCTGTAATCTGAACTTAATCCGTATACAGTATCTATGAGATGACGTTCGTGCTGCATTTAACTCGCGAATCGCTCCATTATTTCACTCAAACACCCATTTAAAATCGATCAGTGATTGATATTAACACGCATGCAATTTTTCACCTCTCAACCGCGTTATTTCTGCGTGAATTACTCGAGCGCATTTTTACATTCATTTAATAAATTAACAAAAATATAATTCATTAAATTATTCAATACTGTATGAAATAACAAAAAGAGAAGCGGGCGTGCGAAAATCAGTAATTGTCTTGTGTTATCACAAACGTAAAACGTAATCATGATTTATGAAACTTAATATCTCTATAAAATTATAATATAATAATTATAATTATGCATAATGATGAAAGGTATATAGATAGGTATATAGAAGAAATTTAGGCTAAAGTATTATATATCCAAAACGTTGGCTGAATATAGATTTAAAAATAATTTTGTTAGACCATTAAAATAATTATACAGGACGCTCGAGCTAGTTGCTAGAATGTCAAAACTTTTTGCAGCATTGTTCATACTTGAACGTCCTTTATAATTATATTTATGGTTAAACAATTTCAGATCTATATCCAGCTAAATTTTCAGATGCTTCAATAAATCCATTCTTTCCGTATAAAGATATCTCTGTGAAAATTGCATTTCTTTGAAATAAGAAAAGTTATTTAATTAGGTTAGGTTACTTAATTAGAACTTTAAAAAAATAGTCCATTGTGAATTTAAACGCAATTTTTCTACGATCGATGCGAGTGACGAATAACTACAAATTTTATTGACGCGATAAAATCTCTTTGAAGCATAGTATTGATCATATCAAACACATTTACATTGCGAGATCTCTCTTTTGCAACCATTCAGGACGATCAGCAAAGCGAACTCTCGCGACTGAAGGCAATCTCATTATTACCCGCAACATCTCAGCTCTTACCCATTCGCGCCGGGTAGCACGTTTCGGATGTTCGTGTGTCGGAAATCAAAAATCCCTCCGCAAATACTTCGGAAGATATCAGCGGCGATTCTACTTCTGCTGTATTGCAGACGGCATAACTTGTTTCGACCAACAAACGCGAACGTGCTCGGAACTACGAATCCTTTGGTTCTCTCAAGTGAATTAGACGCTGGGAAGGTATCGAAGAAAAATTTTTAGCAGTGCAAACGCGGATTTCAAAGAATTTAAAATACTGCTTCGATATATAGAGTTCTCTTAGTCTCTATTCTTTCTTATTACGTAAGAATAAAAGGAACATAATTCCAAAGGCAGAGTAGTGTTAATTTTCAGTACAATTACTTATTTTTCAATATTACCTCTTTCACCCTTTAATTTAACCATAGAATAATTCAGAAATAATTTTGAAATAATTAAAAAAGAAAGAAATAGTTTGATCTGGCATAACCATACTTGGAAATAAAATGGTTTTCGCGAACTAATCATGTTTTTTAAGGGCACTTAGATAGAAAATCTTGTACTTTGTATTTTTCCGAGTTTTGATTCGAGATTTAAACATTATGCTATATCTGAATATGTTCTATTCAAAAAATGCAGCAAATTCCAAATAGATTTTTAAAAAATACATGAATTATTTAATAAGATCTTGCTGAAATAATGTTTTATATGTGAACGTTACTTTTGGTTCCAAAGCTCTTGAAATGAACTAGATGAGAACAGCATTCTCACATAATTAAATTGAAAATCAATTTTAAAATAGTAATGAGAATTAGTGTCTCTAAAATCCCCCCCCCCCCGGAGAAAGTAAAAAATCTGTTGTGAAAAATATTACGTCAGCCAATCTTATTCTATATTATTTTTCGCATAATTTTTAAATAAAACAAATATTAAATGATGCATTGTAGGATTAGGACAAGCCTACAACCCTCCGGCGCACACAAACGAGCGCGCGTAGCCATGAGGTCTCCCGGAAACTCGGTTCGATCATGAATTCAGCGTGCGCGCGCGTAGCATGGCCGTGCTCGCTCTCCCGCCAGTGGATTCAGTTCCCTTTTGTTTTACTTGGCCTCTCATCTCTGACCGCTTCCCATACCGCATTCTCCGTGCGAGACGGCGGTGCTTTCGGTGTATGTACGTGTTCTTATCCGCGTATTTCCCGTCTCCCGCGAGCTCCGTTCACGACGAGCGATAGCGGAATACCGTCCATGAAAACCAAGGTTCCTCCGGGTTTTCTCGATGATCAGCGGAACGGCAGCACTGGAGATGGGTAGGGCGAAATAGGGCGAAATGGTACGAGGTGCTTGTTGACTGCGACTTCTCGCGCGAGCGTACTGTTTTATTCATCGTCCGTAGTCACGACAATGCTACCTGACCGGTCCGTGCATTCACGGTCGACTCAACAAACACTCGATTAATCGACCGGAATCCTACTTTTATTTTGCTATTCCGAAGCTTCGGTCCAAAAACAATCGCGTTTCTCGTCAATCTGCGCTCGTCTACCAGCCATTAGCAAACCTTACCATTTTCCGCTTATTTCAAATATGCACGGAATTTTTTCATAAATATTGAAGAATGGAAATATTCCTACTTCTCCCTTTTATTTGATTAAATTACTGAATAACTTGTGCGGACGACGTCCCTATAACAAAAATATTGAGGTTGAAGTGATTGACTGTCAAGAAGTTTCAAGGAATTATAAGCTTTCGGATTACAAGCAAAATTATGTTTTACTTGTCCGGCAACTTTTCGAGAACTTGACAGAATTTCAAATTCAGTTATCAATATTTAACGTAGGAATTTCAAGGAAGCGCGTTGCCAGGAAGAATAACATCTGATAAAATTCTCGTCGAAAGAGAAAAAAAATCGACTTCAAATTAGACGAAGAATCCGAAAGTTGTCGCGGAAGAGTGCTCCGGAACATTTTGTATATTTACAAGAATCTTAAGAATCGCCGAGATTGCCGATAGAAGAGCTCGTTAGTAATAAGACGACTCGGAGCGCGCGCGCAAACTTGGGGAAAGTTTCAATAGACCGTCGAAATCTTCTCGGGCAGCTTCAAGCTCGATCGGAATGTATTTGCCGACGTTTTAATATTCCACGACGCGAACGTGACTTACGTAGTGACGTTTCGTACATCTACTTACGGATTTTTATGCGCTTTTCGTGCCGCGGTACGTCACTAGGGTCATACGTTGCGCTTTACAACAGAAGTTTAATAAAATATCTCGGACGACGTGGCACATTTAACCGCAGCGCGCTCGAACACTTCCCGCCGATATTGTAAAACTTTTAGGGTTGATCTTCTTTACGTGGCTTGCATTACGATCGATATACGTGCTCGCGATTTTGCAGGGTTGTGAAGCATTAAACGGGCCTACAATAACAGTCCGACTGAAATGGGGCTTTCGGAAAGAGTGACTTGATGGTTTTTAAAGTAAATTATTTGATAAACACATAAATGTAAAATGTTTCTTATAAACAAATACAATAAAATAATTTTGAAAATATTTATTTAACTTGTAATGTTTGCCACGTCTAATTGCGTAAACAATTCCAGCTGATAACGATTGCATTGCACGGTACGGATTTTCGTAGCTTTCGTGGCTTTCGCTAAAAAGTTTCTGAAAATAAAAAGCTCTTGAGTGCTGTACGGGCTTTGTTTGATGTAATAACAGCTTAGGAAGATTGTACTCACTTTTAATCGCCCCTAGATGAGAGTTGCCGAATGAGGACCACTTAAGTTATTATATCTTCCATTCGTGCTTTGTGCGAAAACAAACTTTGGAAATTGTAACTTAATGTCTCAAATGTCTGTTATTACAATGTTAAACTTTTCACTAATAATAAATTGATTTGTTTACAAGCTTTTTTGCAATATGGTGCAAAAGAGACTCAAATGGTGTAAATAAGTCTCCTAAATCGTACCGCCCTTGAAAATATTGAATTTTATGAATTAATTTAAAAATATAAGGAATCATGAACTAATTCTTATTTTATTAATAATTTGTCAAGAAAGAATTAAATATTTAATAATTAATAAATAACAATAATAAAAATATAAGAATATCGAAATTAAATGGATTTATTTTTGCAACTGACATAATTTTATTTCTATCAATTGTTAATTTTACTATTATAACTTATCAGTCTTACATCATTAATCTTAATATCATTTATTGTAATAATATTTATGATGTTACAATTAAAGAAATTGATAGATTTTATAAAAATATCGATTTAATTTTAATAATAATTGCAAATATGCACATACTATGAATATAAAATATTTTACAAATTAAACCTTCTTTTATAAACATATAAAAATTCAGTATAAAATTGCGTAATTACATTATTATTAGCTATATAAATTAATCAAAAATTAACATCAGTTGTATTTGATTTTTAAAATTGCTAGAAAATAAGGTATAGCTCGTTAAATTTTTGTCTACACTGAGAAAAGAAATTACTGAATTTTAATAAATATTTATTTAAATAGTTGCAATGAAAGATTTACTTACGGTACATAAATGTTTACTTAATAAAAAAATAATGGTTAAATTAAATTAATGTTTTTTATACTAAATATTTATTTATATTTAATAAATATTTTATTGCAACTATATTCAAACAAATATTTATTAAAATTTACTAACTGTTTTCTCAATCTATATTACTCTCAATTCTCGTTTTTTTCATATTTTTTTCACAAAATGTTGCTTGCATTAAGTAAAAATATAAAATACTGACGAAGTGTGATTTAGACACACGGTACGCATTCAGCAACTCTCTCTTACACATTAATAAATATCGGACAAGGGAGACGAGCAATCGGTCTTTGAGAACAAGCATAAACCTGTTGCTCGCTCTCTTTTGGGGAATAGAAAAATATCTCGCTACCAAACTATGATGCCCTCGCGTGAATTTCGTCAAGGTGGACGATACAAGGGCAACGTCATGGCTCGGCCGAAGCAATTTCGTCGCCGCCGTGGCGAAATTGCCGTTAGATCGGGCAGATAATTTTCTCTCTTCTCTAGGGTAGATCCGAGGATGGGCGCGCCGAAGCGAGAGAGGAGTCTTCATCATTTAAGGACGAACCGGGCGCCCGGGTCTTCGTTGGACGCGATCATCAATCTTCGCGAGGTAAGGGTAACACGTTCATCTCCCAATTACGAGGCCTCTTCCTTCCGGGAAGGAAGATTTGCATCTCAGAGATAGGTGCATCTTTTGGCTCGAATCGACTCCCGGCGCGACTTTAGAAAGACATTCGCAGTTCATACGTCTTCCATGGAAAACCATTTCCGTTTCAGAATGAATGACGCTCGTGATATTTCAGTAATTTAGTTCGTTTATTTACATGAATATTCATATGCGGCATGTTTATTCATGATAAAATACTGTAAATAAAACTAAATCTCAATTCTAAGTGCAAAACAAGTATTATTAAGAAAAATAAGAAAAAATCATTTCTATCGAAGATTTAACGAGTGGCCTGTTAACTGTTAAATTGTTTCTGTGTCAAACGTAGCGTTTTTGATTTTGCAGAAAAAATCGAGGAAAGAAATCAGGTTACGTCCCATATTTTTTTTTCTAAAAAACAACTGTGATATGAGGCACTAGTGTTCTTAATTTTTCGGAAAAATAAAATTGAGGGAAAAAATGGAAAAAGTTTTTTCCATTTTTTCTGAAGAATTCGAAAAAATACAACTGTGATAGCGAACTTTAATGATGAATCATTTATCAGAACTTTTCAACGTAAAAGGAATCTCAAAAATATTAATATAGAGGGCAATAAATAACATTTAAAGAAAAAAGTCTGGAATAATATCAATCAAGAAAAAAATCGAAAATAAATGTTTTTCTTTCAAGAATTCTTCCGAGCTAAAGATACCAGTCATACCAGTCAATAATAATAATAATAATACTAAATTGTCTTTGATCACGACCGGAGTGCATGCGACGGCATAGTTATTCTCGGAAACTTTCTATTCTGAAGAAATGGAAATGGTCACGAAGGGAAGCCAAAAGTCCTTCTTTCACTACAAGTGATGTTTGCACAAATGGAATGGTCCCCAGCAAAACTGTATATTACCGGATACTCTTTTTAACTCGTTTAAACGCAAGGATCAGTTAGGACAACATAATACAACGAAAGAGAAAGAGGTCAACTATTATTGCAAGTTTTATGCTGGTTACGATCTTGTACAACGATGTTGAACATACAATAAAAGATCGAAAGGGAGGGAGAGAGAATTTCTTCAGAATCAGCTTCTTCTTAGAGTTCAGTAGATAAAATGAAACTTACAGCTCGTTGACTCGAAATCTATATGAGTACGTTGGCACTTGAGCACACGCGTGTAGTATACCTTGTCTACACGGAAAGAAGCGTTTGATCACAGCTACTAAATGCCGAGTGAAATAATGCCAGTTAAATATTCGGTTAATCCATACAATCCCACTCTTTTCTTCAGTGTGTATTCAATCGATATAATTCTTTCGTTTCTCTTCGTTCCCATTCTCGCTATACTTATATCAATTGCTGATCGAAGAATCGCCTTGCGATACGTCTTCAGCAGGGCGCAATCTCGCAGACCCACACGCACCAATACGCACGTGCACGTAGGAGATATACAATCGTGCCATTACGTCGATAATGACATGCGGCGACGTGTTACGCTCCGATTATAGATCGGCGCTCTACTCGAAATCCGTGTCGGGGCCTGCAAATCTGCGATGCAGGACATGCGATATGTAATCACTGGGAAATTGCTGAAATTAATTTTCAGTTGTCAAAGCTATACTGAAATGAATTTTCCATAAAATACAATGTTAAACGTTGCTCGCAAATGAGCTGTTTGTTTCGAAAGCTGTGTAATTTGCGTTAAAAAAAATTGCATCTGCATTGCATTTAAAAATTAGGAGAGATTTAATATTTCGGCGTAAATTATGAGAAAGGAATTATTAAACGGAATTAAACGGAAGTTTATGCGCCTACTTCCTATTTATGTAGTAATAACAGGATAATGGATAGGTGGGTTGAGTGTGTTGTAGGGATTACATTATTGCGCCGAGGAATTAAATTTGCCATTTTCAGATAATAATAGAAATGAGAAACCAGCAACGTAACTAAAAATTTAAATTAACATATCCGTTTATAATATCTCAGATTTTCCCAGGTCTATTTCCCCGTGTAAATCGAATGAATCTTGCAATAATGCCTTATTTGAGCGGGGCGATCCCATATATTACATAGGATAGCGTATATCATGCCTCGTCTGCTGGAGATGTAAATATGTAATGCAGCAAATATCTGACAAGCCATGTATAACTTTTTCGCCGTCGACTTGTCGCGGGAATATATCGATACTGTAATTTACATATCTAAAATTACCCGCGGCGCACTATATCATACTTATCGATGCAAATCGAAAAGCCGCGTTCGCGCGAAATCGTATGTAGCACAATTGAAATTTTGCGATGATTCACGATCGTCATCGTCGGTTCGAACATACGCTTCGCTCCGGGCGCATACAGAGTTTGTTAATTTAAATGTTATGCGCAGATAATCTGCTGCGTTGCGATCATCATATCGTTCTCGTAACAAATTGCAAGGTAGTAAGCTCTCATCTCCTGGCGTTTTGTAGGTCGCGTGTGTTAGCCGCGTTTCTCGGACGCACGCTGGGAGCTGTTAGCTATCCTTTTTTCCGATAAGAAAAGACTCGCTCCTGACAGAACGATCAGTCAAGATCGAGCAGGGCAAGACGTTCATCTAGCGTCAATTACTAAGCTTCGCTTTCGAAAAGAAGTAACAATTTGCCTCCATCTTCTTCGCTTCGGCGTTTCTCCAGTGTATTTTGAACTTAATTTTTTTTATCAATAAATGTGTTTACGATTAAACTCGACGTGAATTTTTGTTTGTTATATTTTTATTTTCTCTGAATTTTCAAAGTTAAGCTAACGAAGGTAATGCCAATTTTTTCAGGTAAATTTTATCAAATGAGAGAAATAGGGGTACAATAACATCCTGCGATCCTGGAATCGCAACGCATCAAAATTGAATGCAAAATTTAAGTCGAGGCTTTTCGCGAAGCTCAATTGTAATACCGTCGTGATCGCAGCTCCTATGAGTTCTCTCTACGGAGAACTATGCTGATAAGTTTGATTAATTACGGATCGGCTAGGCGCGCGCGGCAGGATTATCCGTTTTCAGAGGAAACGCGAAAACGCGTCGGATATTTCCAATAATTCGCCGTCTTTGCAACGCGAACGGGATTGGGAATCCTTTGTCTTCCGTTCGTGCGGCGTCTATCGATCAACCATCTACCATCCGGTCTCCTAAAATTTCGTTTTCCTATATTTTTTTTCTTTCTTTTACACGACCTATCGCATCATAGGCGGATATATGGCAGAAGCCTCATCGATCTTAGTTACGAAAGTTTAAACATAAGAAGATCTGAACGCGCTATCCGTTAATTACACGTTTCTCGAATGGCGTGAAAGAAGGTTTTATGACGGGTAAAACGTTAATTTCTACCGAGTCGGAGTGCATGAACCCACCTATATTGCACTAATGACCTTCTCGTTGGAATTGGCAGATACGGGAGCGGTGTTCTCATCGCGATGATATATTACGTTATCTTAATCTATGGATTGTCTTGAGAGTCGCGTATCTTTTTGTTCACTTTCTTTTTAATTATTCGACAAGGATACCATCCATTCATTCTTACATGGAAAAAATTGTACTCTCAAAATAAAAGGACTATGCACTTAGTACTTTAACTCTCTTAACACCTATTCTTAATGAACAAGAATGTACTCATCTTTTCTAAAAGATTCTTTGAAACTAAGAATATAATCTTACTAATGAGCTTCTGGACAATGACGTTCTACATACACCATGTTTTATCTAATGTTCGCGACAATTATATCGTTATAATTTAATATAGTGCAGCGTACATGCGGAAAAAAATAATCTGAAAAAAAGCGTTTACTCAATTTACTTCTTTCTTTTTAGGAAGTAATGACTATCTTTAATAAAGAATATTGTTTTGATAATTGTTTTAAAATATACTTATTACAAATTAAAAAAAAAATTATTATCCTATACTGAAAAAAAATGCATACTCTGTTGAAGAATATTATAAAATTATATTGAAAGAAAGTCCGAATAATTAGAAAATCGAATTTTTGTTTTAACTTAACGTTCTTGATGAAAGTATTAAATTACTAGAATTCAAAATACATTTGGAATAAATTTGATGTTTATAATAAACTTTGCTAGATATGTAGATATAAAATAATTCAAATAATTGATAAATAATATTTATTTAATTCAATTACATATTTTAATTTCCAAGTATATTTGCAGAAATTATTAAGTAAATATTATTTGTTTCAAATAAATGATAAGTGTATTTTAAGGTTCTTGTTAAAAAATATTCTTTGCAAAGATAATTCCCCGTTACTTAAAATTTAAAAAACTGAAAACTGAGTTTTTTATAGCAGGAAAATGATATTTTTCTGCGTGTAGTATGTTCGATGGTCAAAATCTTAAACATTATGATATTTAAATAATAGAGACTGTATCAAAAAGTAGCTCGAAGAGATAATTTAATCGTCACATACAATATATCATGTTTTAAAGATGGTATATATCCTAACATGTTTTAAAGATCATTTCTAAAAGTATTTTTATTTGTTTTTAGTTTTCGTCGGCGAAAGACAGTGTCTTTTAATAAACTTCAATATTTTTAAATTACATTTTCCTTTCTGACAAATTATTCCTGGAGTAAATCCTATAATGTTATTTTATTTATATATCCTCACTAAAATGTCCTCACTAATCTATTCTTTCGAGGAATTTCCTCTCCAGTTAAAAAAATTTTCTTGGTGCTCATTTCAGAAGAAATGACTATAAATTAAATAACGGAGGTAACACGATATACCGAACAGTCACATATATCCTAAATTATCATAATTAATTTGAAACGTAAAGAATTGAATGTAAATTTATTGTACGTTAAATATTTTGCAGGGCGAAAGGTGTTTGGCATACGGCGCGGACGCTGTGTCCTTCGCGACGCTACGTCGTATTTACACGGCGGTTACTCGGCGGGCAGCGGCGACATGAATCACTTCTTTCTCAATGGGTCCCATACTTATCAATCGGACGACGAGAACCACATGCATCCACACGAGAGACGAAAGAGAAGGGATACGCACGCACTGCGATGTTCGCGACTACTGCGATACTGCTCTCGGAGCAGCTTGGGCCCGAGCAGTTGCGTGCGCATCGCCCCCCACCTCGCGCCTCTCGCGTGAACGTCGTCAGTGATCAGAGATGGCCGACCCACCGGCTGTGGACAGTGAGCGTGTGTGGAGGGGATGTTTTCTGCGTCTACAGTTCGACAACTGGGAACTTTGGAGCATATTTTCGGATGTCCGGAGTAACCGAATCAGGTGGCGATCTGTTGGTGACTCTCGTTAGTCGCGATGTACGACGTAATCGGTCGAATCGCGAAACTGCGCACAACGAAACTTCTCGAATCACGGCGTGAAATTTGCCACTTCATTTCGTACGCGTCACACAACGTAACCGAAAGCCGCGAGTGTATCGGACGAAGGGAAGTGTGGTTGTGTCCCTGCGTGTCTTTCTGTATTTACTTCCAGCGCAGTAAGTTCCGGGAATCGGTAATTGCGTCGCGTTGTTAATCTGCGAGATGCGTAACGCCTGGCGTTTCTCGGGCCGATTCGCGTGTGATTTGCAATGTGAGTGTGACGAGCAAGTGTCGGAAATGACGCACTCGTTCGTCACACTCGGCGTCGGGACAATAGACAATGGCGGGTGTGCATCGTCGAGTGTGTGTATTATTTTCAGACTCGTTCGAAGACGAGTTCGAAGGTGTTGTGCGAGTGTTCAACGAAGGACCAGTGTATCCGTTGGTCTCTCGCGTTAATCGTGATGTGCGATGTAATCGGTCGGGTCGCAAAACTGCGCAGCGAAGCTTTTCGACTGGCGTAAACTGTCGCGTTGATTAATCCGCGGGATGTGTGACGAGATTGGCGTTCCTCGAGCCGATTTGCGTGTGACGAGAGAGCGCGGGGGAAGACGCGGCGTCGGAGCAGCGACGAAAGTAGCGGTGCATCGTCGGGTGTGTGAATTATTTTCAGACAAATTCGGAGTTCGGTAGTGTTGTGCGAGTGTTTGACGAAGGATCCCAGTGTATCTGAGAGGAGGAGGAGGCCTGGGAGGCATCAGGCGACGGCGGAACAACCCTGAGTAAGTGATTTAACCTAACCTGATCTAATCTTTTCGTTATATCAAAATTTACTCATCCTCCGATTTACGCACAATTTTTTGTACGCGGTTTTTTTACGAGAAAAATAATTCCTCCGTATACACGGTATTTTTTGCGGTTTTATTTTACGTGACCGTAAAATATATTTATTTCTATGATATTTATTAAAAGTATTCGATATCAGTGAATCAAGTTTTTTACTCAATCGTACTTACAATATTCTGACCTCTTTTCCGGTTGACTGCGACTGAGTACTGACTGCGATAAAGAAACTTTAAATTTGTTTTTTCTAAGTCTTGTTATTCTTTTTGTGCGAACATAATATAAAATAAATATTTTTACAACATACGTGAGCTTTTCTCTTACGTATTCTTATTTATACTGGCAGACTCCCATTCTCAACCGTATAAAAAATTATGTGGAACGGATACTCTGCATAAATTGAAGGATGAATGTATACCTAAATATCTAACAAGACGTTTAATAATATTTAATATAATGGATATATTTTTGTATTTTACAGATCAACGTAGTCTGCGATGCTGTTTGATTTCCGCTGCTGCGCATCGTATCGGTGAGTGAAACAATTTTTTTATTTTACATTAAGGTAACGAATGTATTTTGAGAAAGATACAACAAGTCTTATGAAACTGTTACCTTAATATAAATGGGCTACAACAGATTAGGGTCAATATTTAATTGTGAAGCATTTTCTTTTACATTGACAAAATTTTCAGCAAGCGCAATACAAAAAGCTTGAAAATAAGATATATTGCACTGAGAGAAAAAATGTTTTACAACAAAAAAATTTTACTTAACACAATAAATTTATTTGCTCGTCAAGTTCCAATAGCTTATTTACTTGCAATCAAGTAAAAAAATTTCTTAATTGAAATATTTATAGTAAAGTAAGTAAAATGAAATAATTTTTATACAAGTAACTTTCTCGCAGCTCTAGAAAATACATTTACTGGTAGGCTATTTTTATATTCAAGATAATCAGATTTTTTAATCTAAGAAAACAATTTAACTAAGTTTAATAATATTATTACTTTATTTGTAAAATCATTTTATTTAAATGTAAAAAATGCAAGAATACAAAATTATATACTTTAGGTAATATATCTATTTGCTTAAAAATATTTTTACTTAAACAGAGCAAACAAACTTGCATCAAAATATATGGTTTTAAGAAAATATATTTAAAAAAATTTTCTCTCGGTGTACTTAGACAATTATGGTATTAAATGCATTACAATTAAATATTCAAATTGATTATTTAGGAAAATAGCGAGAAATAAGAAAAAAGGAAGAAAGAAAGTTGAAATTAAAACTGTAACGTAAATATATTGACATAATATATTAAGCGTAAACCGAATAATGCAAACAATAAACACATCTCAGTTTTATCAACATTTTTTCGTGTTGTAGATTATAACAAAATCAATAATTTCTTATTTGCCACGATTGCTTAGCTAAATTACAATCAAATGTACAATTGCGAACATCGCAAATTAAAAAATAATTTAAAAGTTAAAAGTTAAAGTTAATATCTTTTAACTTAGTTTTTTAAATGAGTTAATTTTTAACTTCAATTAGTTATTTTTAAAACACATAAAATTTAACCTTTTTCTTAAAATTTTATAAAAATGCGAGAGTAATTCTCAAGTTTATAGAGAATACAATTTTTTCGGTGTAGTCTTAACAAAATTTTGTTTAAATGCCCCCTTTCTAAAAGGATCTTGTTACATTTGATACACTCGTACGGCTTTCGATTATTACGTTGCAGATTTAAAAATTCTGTTTTTTGTTTTTACAAACTTGTTGATAACTCTTCGATTCGTTTTGAACATGATCGTTGAGTACATTCGCAATAACTCGTCGCTTGATCTCGACGCGAGCACGGTGCGAGAGTCCACGGTGCGAGAGTCGATGGTCCATTTTTATTTTTTTTTATCCCCCTCCTCCCTCCCTCCGCCCTCGCATTAAAAGCTCAGCTTTGATAGCCTGCGAGAGCCCGGGGTCTATATCCGCGCTTTCACGACGTCGCTATATCGCTCGTGTCGGCGGGATGAAGTCGCAAAGATACACCGATGGCGGTGGGTCCTTTCGCGAGATCGTTACGGGATCTTTACGAGTTCCTTACAAGTTCGTTGTGAGGAACGAGGCAAAAAAAAAGAGCGAAAAACGAGAGGGAGAACCGTCCGCGCGGATGTAGATGCGAATCCTGTTTATCGAGTTCGCGTTCCTCGCAGCGTTACTCGCTTCCGCCGTTTTAGGATGGGCTAGACACGAGCGTCAAATAACGGCACGAAATGGCATTCTTCGCCGGATACTAACTTCCGCGGGAACGTCTGTATCGTATCGACGTTTCTTTCTTCCTTCTTTTTCATCGCTTTCTGCTTTTTTTTTCTTGCAATATGCGGTTTCTGCAAGCACAATTGCGAAAAGTATCTAAATAGATTTGACGGGCATTTTGGAGAGAGTTCTGTTATTCAATTTTTTAACTCTGTAGCGTTTAAGATATTGTATATACATTTTGAATATCTACGAGAATAATTGTTCATATTTGTTTTTTCGACTTTGAGTTTAAAGAATGTTCTTACATAAGATACAGAATGCAGGTTGCAGATCGCAAATTCAAATGCGACAGTCAAACAAAAGCGTGAAATAGTATCAATGACGCTTCCGAATGGTTATTGCATTCTACGTCCGCATTCTACGACGGACGCATCTGCATCTTATATAAGAATGGCTTTAAAGGATCTGATACGTTACTAAACTCGTATACAATATCAAAAAGAGCCTGAGATTGAAAATCGATACGCATGTAAAAGATCAGGTGTATCTGTATGAGAAGTAATTAATTCATGTAGCATAAAAGTTTGCAGAAATATTATTGCAATATTGATGTAACGTTGCAACAATGTTGCTACAAGCTCTGTGTCGCACGGATGCTGTATGATTTAATTTAACATATATAAAAGGAATTAAAATAGGTCAACATTTTCTTTAAACTCCATTTACATGGTGGCTCGAAATTCGCGAATCAAAATACTGTAGCAAATAAGTTGATGAAAAATCAAGTAAAATATTTATTAATTTTTTATTTCAGTTCTAGTTTGACATATAAGAGCTTAAGAATACATGGATTATATCTCAAAACATTATCTCAAAAATATAAAAATTTCATAGAATATTCTAGTATTACGTTTGAGATCCAGTTACTCGTTTAAAAGTTATTTATTTAAAATTGCAGCAAAATATAGTAATTTTTGCTTCGAAAATTGTTACAAATCATTATAAATTTGCAGCTAAATTTCAGAGTTAAAATTCGGGCATTCGCGACAGACGCGTCCAACATTTTTTGTTGTTAGTTAGGAAAAAAAAGAATAAATCTAGAAAAACCTTTAGTTTTTAAAATTTGGTAACTTTAGCTGGTATTGTACAACCAAAACATTCTCAAAGATAGCTCAATCAGAAATTACGTTTAGACACCTGTCAAGCGATCACTAATATTATCACAAACAAAAGTGATAGACGTGCGACAGTTTAAATATAATTTGTGATTGATTTTGAATCCATATATTTTAAAAGAACTACTACTTGAAATAAAAATCTAAAAACAACTATTTAATTGAATTTTTCAAAGATTTTCTTGCCACCGTACTTTAACTCGCGAATTTCGGGACACCGTGTATAATCAAATATCTATTCCCGCAGAGCGTGCAAATATCACATTTATCCAAATAAAATTAAATGTCCGTTTCAGGGATAAGGTAAATTCTATTGATCGGCAATGAGCCTTTTCCTTCTACTAAAAGGAGGATTCGCGTAATATCCCTGCTTTCTCTGCGCAAGCGAAACGCAAAACTCTTTCGCAGCTCTCTCGCGCTCACGATTTCAGAAACGGCCACGTGACTCGCAGCCCGATCCGCTCAAGTAAGAAACTCGAGGATATTTCGCGGGAATTCCCGGGAATCCCGCCGATAACTCTCCCCGTATCTGCGCTGACTCGGCCATTTCTCCGCTTCCGCGAGTACGACATCCGCGAGAAGTCCGATAAAATGGAAAGCAAGAGAGGGAGAGAGAGAGAGAGAAACGGGAGAGACGTTTATTTAGCGCTCCGCTATGCAGTTTCCGTGGCTCCTTGAAAACGGAGAATATAAGACGTGTGTTTACGTAAAACAATATTATTGGTACAATATTTCTCATCCTAAATCTCGTATACAAATAATGTAGCGTGTACGATCAACGTTCTTCTCTCGAGCCAAAAGAAAAGACGACGTTGCAATCTGTCGCGATAAAAAATTAAATTCTTTCCACTTTGTATATTTTAGACGACTTTATCCTTATTGATACTTACAGACCACAAGCTCAGTCCACTCGTACTCTGAATCTTTCACACGTATTTTTATCGTTCCGCGAGTATCTCAAAGAAATCGACGACGGGGCTTACTGTAATTCCGTTTGAAGTCCTCGCCGAAGTTGTTATACGGCAAATGGAACGAGACTACCGAGAAGGAGATCTCGTCTCGAGGAAAAGGGACGTGCATCGTCGTCCTCGAAGATCGAATTCGATCTTGCGACGACGAAGGCTCGCGCGCATCGCATGAATAATAAACTCCCGGGCACTTCCCAATCGCAGATTATTATTGAAGCTGATCACCAGTCCCAACGTACAGTCCTGCTTTTAATTGCGTTAGATTGCTATAGACGAACGCGGCAGAAAGCCATCGATCCGATATATGTTATGCATTTGCGGTACATTTTAATTTTTGAAAAAGCAATCAAGGAGGGAAAACGCGAGTATATTTAGCTCGATTTCAGCATTGCTGCACGTGAAATGTTGGTTTTCTACTGATGATCTTTTAATTTTTGTGATATTAAATACGTTTGGATGAAACAATTCCAGTGCAAATACCTCACTTTTTTTTTTTATAATGTCGTCTCGATGATGCTCGAGAATTTCAGACTCGTAAATGATTTTCTGATAAATAATCTGCAACATTGAATTACAATGTGATTGTAATGAATATTTAAAAACTCATTCGCAGAAATCGGATCCAGTTTCACAAATAAATTTAACAGTTTGACGCGATATTTAATAACGAATCGCGAAGAGAGGTTTGTTTTGGTGAATTGTCGTGCTAGACAACTTCGGGTTTGGACATTCGATTCATTTTATATGCGGCAGTCTAGTAAAAATAAATCACATATAATCGGACTTTTGCTATACATTCGCAAACAAATTCGAGATTGTTTGAAACCGTTGCCTTGGAAAGTTTCGTGCGAATATATTTAATAGAACGATCGAGCCGTGAAGACCTATCGAGCGGAGCGATAAATCGCCGAGGAGACACGGAAGATCAGGAGAGAACGCCGGGAAGTAAAGCAAGATGAATGCCAGAAGAGAAAGACGAGGAGAAAGAAAAAAAATCAACGCCGAAGAAGAGGTCACACTTGAATTCGGCGAGCGGAAGAATGATGGCGCGAATCGATATTTGCCGAGTGGTGACTTCATCGCGGTGTGTCCTATGAAGAATTTGTGACAATAACATACTGAGCAAGTGTATCTTGTATATTAATCTATAGATTTGCTTGTGATATTTCGAAAACAGCAGCATTTTAAAATTTTAGCAGTTGATCATTTAAAAATGATTAGGAATGAAATTTAATTATTATAGTAGGGATTCTTAAAGTCGCGATTCACTGATGGGTTGGAAGTTGATTTTTGATGAGTCGTGAAAAATTTTTACCTAACTATGATAGAAATATAAACTGAATTTTGTCACAAACTTCTAAACAATTGTTATAAACATTTTGTACAGGAAAATAATTCGCTTTGATGCGACGTAAAAATATTCTTCACATCTCTATATTCCATATTTTGAAAAATAACTTTATAAGATTATATTCAACAAAAAATTAAAAAATAGAAGGATTAAGGTGATATAAATAAATAATTTTTTTTCTCTCGCCTGTTCTTTCGTAATTCCTAAAGTTAGATGGGTCGCAGATGTTTGTCATTTTAAAAAATGGGTCGCAAATGTTTGTTATTCTAAAAAATGGGTCACGATCCACATAAGTTTGAGAAAACCTGATTTATAAAGAACAATTGTCAATACCTCCCTTCCTTCCCGACATATATCTCTTAAAACAACACATCCTTATTTCTCGAAAACTAAACATTGCACTTTAGTGCAATGCTAATAAAGACTGCTTAGATAATTAAAGATGTAAATATCCATAATTCATAATTTATTCATAATTCTTGATTTTTACACAAAATCTGCTAAAAACGAATTCTTTAAACGCAAGAATAAAATTTGCAAATTGCACTTTAAAATTGTATGTGTAGCTATGGTTTAGTTTCTTTAAATTATCTGAAATTAAAAGGTAATTTTTTATTTTTTTGTACTTATCATTTTTAGATTACAGAAGAGATTTTTAAAACTTTTATTTTTTGTGAGACTACACACATTTGAATTAAAAATTTACACTTTTTTTAAATAAGTTTTTTTTCTGTCTGTTATAACCTAATAAACATATAAAAATCGGAAAAAGTTTACGTGATCCAAAGCCGAATGTTATTGAAAATATTGCTTAAAAATTTCAAGTTAATCGGATAAACCATGTTTGATGTATTGTGGCTATCGATTTGAAAAACGTTTTGGGAAAAATATGTCCAAAATTCTATTTTTCACAAATACTTCTAAAACAGATTGTATATCTATCTCTTTAAATAAAAGTTTTACGGTATGTTACAAAATACCCTATTTTCCGATTTGCTAAGATCCTATAATCTTAAAAGTAAAAGAATATCAATTTCGGAAACATACGTTTACACACACACACGCACACACACGCGCGCGCGCGCGCGCGCGAAATCGTTTCTTATCGTAACAGTTTGACGGCGTTTATTCGTTAATTATGTCGTTAAGTTTTATTAGTAATTGGATAAGTTTGCGACGTCGCAGACTCGGGATACAATGCGTGCGCTGCGTGTCGCGTGCCGTTGTGTGCCGAGTGAACTTCGTACTCGCGAGACGCTGAACTCGACAATGCGACGATTCACTGCTCCCAGGATGAACGTATTTACTTTCGAGCGTTTTCCTATTCCGCCTTTCAGTACACCTGGCAACAGTCTATTACGCGATATCGACAGACGTTGAAACTGCAGGGCTCGTTTCAGCGCACGCGAGACAGACGAGCTTGCGAAAATCTCGCCAGTATTTTCGAAACAATTTCTCGCTCGCGCAGCCTACGTCGTCGCAAACCCGTGAACTTTCATATTTTTGCTCTTTCACGGTAACAAAAGACTGTCTTTCGACTTTATGGATTACATTATTTTTTTTTTTTATTAAGATTCTCAAAATATTTGAGGTTTTTATTTAACATTAATTGTAAAAAATTAATTGAATTTGCAAAATCCGATATTTAAATGTTGGAGTTTTATGATATACTAGACATCTAAATTAAAATCTCGTATAAGTAATAGATATTCCTTTATTTCAGCATTTCCTCTGGATTTTCTTGCGCTCCTAATTTCACGGTACTATACTGCGCGTATATTCGGCCGAAGGAATTCACGCTTGTCGTGCAAATTCCACTCGGTTTTCCGCAAGTCGCGCGAGGCAGAGCTCGCGACGGACGCGCGGATTTTCCCGCGATTTCCACGTGCTAACGAGCTCTGAGTTTCTTGCGTGAAATATATCGCCATAGTCGCGCTTAAGCGGGTTGCGGTAAGGTCTGTAGGCCATTTCCTCAAGAGCTCGGAGTTTCCACACGATTCCTCCGTCTTGTCCACGGTACCGTTGGCGTTTTTCTCCCTTTGTGTTTTCTCGGTTCTTCTTCTTTTCTCAACTCAGCTCTCGGAAGACGAAGCGTGAGAGGACCGCGTGCTCGCGACGTGATAAGCTCCATTGGAAAATCGCTATTAATCCACGTATCTCTAGATCGAGTAATATGACGTATAAAGCGGAAATAAAACAAATCCGCGGTTTATAAAATTTATTTTCAACGCGGCTTGTTATTTCATAAATTTTACAAATTAAAGAGCCAGGTAGAAAGAGAGGAAATTGCGTGGAAAAATGAATCTATTGGATTTTAATTGTTTTATACACGTGCTCGTGAATCAAATTTATTATCTGATCTTTATCATCAAGGCTCTCTCGTTCCCTCACTCTTTTCATGTGTGATGCGTTAATAGTGCTTTCCACGAAAAATCTAGAACTCCGTGTAGCATCTGGCGATATTTCAGTGGGTCGAGGTAACTTCAAAGCCTGCGGTTCGCAAACTGCCCCAACTTTAGCCCCAACTTCAGTACAGACAGGTTCCCTTTGCACACGCTATTCGATAATCACGTAATTAGATAATACCGTCTATAATCGGTATCTATTTAGCGCTTGCCACTTTAAAGCGCGTTTAATGTATCGCTGAAGTAGATTAAATCGTTTATGTGGAAAAAAACTCTGTCGTAAACTGTGTTCTATTGCATTTTATCACTTTTAGCGCCGGAATAAGTAGTAGAGGTAAATCGCTAGTACCGACATACTTTGCTTCAGGATTTCTTAGACAAAAATTACAAATAAAACTTTGGAAACAAATACAAATTAGAAAGTATCTTTTATCGAGTGATAGCAATTTTTATTATATTATTTTAAATTTTGCAATAATTAAGTTTTTCGTAAAACAAGCAAAACTAAGTGCCTGACAAAATAAGCATAAAAACCGATAATGTTACTTTTTTTTCTTTTACTTTAACATTAGTTAACTGTGTTAAAATACAAGTTAATGTACATGAAGATTCTTAGAAATCTTTTATTTTAATGTAAAATATTTTTTTCGATTTATATAAATATCCTATGTTGTTTCACAAGACGCAACATGTAATGCGACAATCTATGCATAAAAATTAGATTAGGTTACTAACTTAATAGATAGATCGCCCAATGCTGTATTTTTTATTCTATTTTATATAGTTTTTATTATTTTATAATCTCTCTTATTTATAATTGAGACAGTTTATGCTGCACCATGATTTTGTGTTCAAAATCGCATTATAAGAATCAAGAATAAGAAAAGGAAGAATTATAAATAAAACCGTTTTAAGATACTACGAATATATAAAACAGTTTAATATTATCAATAATGTTGGCAATGTTGTTTAAATCAAAGCTCAGCGTGTTGTACATACATTTCGGCCTATTTTCAGCTTGATTCCGCCTAGCATTGTTTCCCTCACCGCTTTGGACGCAGTTCAAATGCCAAGCGACACTGGACTGTTTGTGGGTTGGTCAGGTAAAGGGAATAGCGCTAGGCGGGGTCAAGCTGAAAATCGGCCAAAATGTACAATGTGTGTTGAATAATGGTTTAAACAATACAATTTGCAAAAGAAAGTCGTGCAAATTTTATTCTTGCTTTTGAAGAATTCATTTTTTCAATTTTTTTATATAGAAAAAGAACTACAGATATATAAATTATGGAGTTTTACTTTTTTGTTTAAATAGCGTGTTTTTATCAGTATTAATAATGTGCGATGTTTAATTTCAGAGAAATAAGGAAATGCTATTTTAAGAGACCTAAATCGGCTATTGGCAATTTTCTTCTAAAACAAAAACATTGTTCCCTTTTCTTGTCTATTTTATTCCATTTTTATTTCATTACAGATCGTAAAAATTTAAAAGCATAATCAACTTACGATACTGAATTAAGTAGAATTAAGAATGAAAAGTAATTTATGCGTTTACTACGTGGCTTTAATTTGTAAATATTTAAGACAACATATTGCAAGACACTAAACTTCGATCAACGTACGTTGCAAAATGAATTTATTTGAGACTAACAGCATGAAGTTGCAATTTTATTCAAAAGGCAACACGTAGCTTTTACTTAAGTAGAATATCTTATTCACTAAGTCACGACGACAAGTTTGAAAATAATTATGGGCTTGAATAACTTGCAAGATCAAAGCGATCTTGATGTAACGTCGTAGAATGTGTAACGTAGATAAGGATTATGGTACAGCACATACAGCAACATTTTACATACGGGTGTCGAGTGAAGTAAAGTTTCGTAATTGAATTTTATAAAGCGGTAAATTGATAGTACATTGAGCACGAAGAAAGTTCGAATCGCATTTTATGCGCCAAGTATAAGATACGTTAACTATAAACGTCACAGGTCCGTTTTACTACACGTTTGCCGCGAAAAATTTGTTTCTCCCGCGTGATTAATGAAAGTCGCGGTAAAATAAATGTGTCGAGAAGTCAAGTTAGTTAAAAAAATTCGTCACGAAACCAATAATAGTTAACAGAATGTTGCATGAGCATTCTTTGACGGTTTTACGAATTTGCCGTTTCTTCACGAAAATTTAATGGAAGACTATTATCGGCCGTAATCTTTCAATTTTTATTATCCTCTGTTTAGTCTAATCTCTGATGTATAGCGTGATATGTCCGGAGCACCTCTCGAACTCTTGGCTCATGATAAAAAGCCGTCCCCGAGCGTTTTCATCATCCGAGAAAATCGATTTTGGTGAAACGATGCGAACGGTATTATCGGCCGCAAGAAGGAATTAAGCACATTATAGACGGCGTATCTTTCCCTTTCTTTCTTGCACAAGGCGTCTTAGATTGGACATTTTCTCTGAGCCAAAAAACGGTAACGACTAAACTACGAGGAAAGTTTTCAATATCGTCAGCATCGACAATTTCTAAAATAAACAGCTAAGAATTAAAGAGATGACATGTTATCTACCTCGAGAGCATACATAGACAAAAAAAAAGAATACCGCAGTCAATTTTCAGCAAACTTTCTCTGAAAGTAATTTTAATTTATGGTTAGTCACCAAGTCATATAAAGTAGAAAATTAAAAAGTTGTGAATAGTAGAGAGTGATAGAGAGCGCTCCCCTTCGATTAAAATTTCTTGCTTGCTCTTATACTGTTTGGTTCGAAAACTTGCATCGCGAAAGATTCAGATGAGCTTCGTGAGCGTCTAATAAAATCGTTGCGTGTTATATCCTTTCGCAGATAAGTTTAATTCGAAAGACGTGTTGCTTTGAGAAATCTAGGAATGTTTAAATTTCCTTGCGTAAAGAAAAGTAATACTGTTTGTTATAAATAAAGTAAATTACAGTACGTGTAGTTTTGTTAATACAATTTATTATTTGTTTAATTACATAATCTCCGTTATTGTCTATCGTTGTCCATTTATTTATTAATTTTTTAATTCTTTTCTCAAAAAAGCTAATTAACTTTGAAAAATGTACTATATATAAAGCGATTCGAACATCACTTGTTCTTACAAAACTTTTTCTTTGTAACAAGATAGTACTTCAATAATCGAAGAGTTCTTAAAAAAAACTGTTTCATTAGTTTTATCAATAACTGATGAAATATCATCAATTACCGATATAGCAATCAGTTTATTGACAAACACTTTATCAGTTCTTTTCTTCAAGAAGAGATAGTAAGTCTTGGGATAAATAAGGTAGATGAAGGAATAATTCTTATCTTAATTCTCTAACTTTTTGTTACGCACGCAATTTAAAGAGACCCAGTTTTTTTAAAGCTTTTTACAAAAAATAACTATTTGGAGATCGTGAGTTTGCAATGAGCATCGCAAGCAATTTAGTTACGTGTTACTTGCGGTAGTTGGTATCCAATATCCGAGTGTTATGGAATTAGTGTACAAAATTTTGGTTAGAGCGGTTTACCGTTCGCGGACGTCGCTTTTAGGACCGATCCACGTTGGGGGTGTATCCACGATCGTATCGCCACAATACCAAAGCCGCGGGATTTCTCGTGCCGTGGGTCGCATTTCCGAGGGAAAATTTCTATCTCTTTCGGACGCGAGGACCGGTGCTATCTCCAAAGAACGCGGATACTTCGGGCTGTGTGAATTGAAGTTCTCGCTTGATACTCTCGCTCTTGCGCGCACACGCGACGTCGTAGGCGCGAGCTAAGGTGCGCTCGCACAGGCTGAAACGTGTTTATAACGCACCGAGGGAATCGAACTGTTCGCCAAAGGTAAATTGAAGATCTCGGTTAAGTGCTTCTGCCGTTGCCGCGGGAAAGTTTTATCGCCGTCGGAGTCGAGCTAAAAGTAAGGCACGGCGTGTGCCTCTCATTTCGCGCTATCCTCGGCTCGATCATCCTCGCATCGCGCCACCCGGGACACTTCCCGTCAACGCGAGTTGCGAGTCGCTTCGGTCGATTTAAATATTGCTCCTCGTATCTATCGGAAGTAGGTCACGGATCATCATCCCGTCACAGTCCCGCACGGTACGTATTCGAAACAATAACTTATGCACACACGTGAAGCTTTGCACTGATCGTCTCCAAAGTGGCGGGATTATTCGGGAAGCTGTGGAGGGAGGGGGGCCGAGAGAGGTCGGCGAGGAATCGCCAGGTATCGTTGGAGCAAATTCACAATTTTGTTAAGTAAACCAAAGCGCAATTTATTTTATACGTTCTAGTTCTTTGACAGTTGATTATCAAGCAGCTACGAATTGGAATTTCGAAATAAATGTGCAAATGTTTGTCGCTGCTTCCGATTTTCTCACCGCGAAATTATGAATTACGAGCGAGGATTATAACTCACAATCAGAATATCTTCCTGTGCCGCGCGACTCGCGAGAAAGACAAAGCTCAACGATGCTGCATTGTAAAAGTAAATGGACCGCTACAATCTCAATATCCCCTTCATGATTGTAATCATTTGAAGATACTTGCGCGCGCGAGAAATGTTTCACGAACTCTACTCAATTAGATTCGCGCTGGAAGATTATTATAGGTTATTGTGGATTGTGGACAGATGGAAATTGGTTTTCGAGAGCTATTGACTTATTTTCATGTTTTTCAGTAAAACATTTATTTTATAAAGACACGATGAAATCAGTTTTGTATTTATTTTTCACGGTTTTTTATTGAATTACACTTTAAATTTGCGCTGTTAGACAAATAAACCTTTTGAATAATACAAATGATGCTTAAATTGCCAGAAATTTAATAACGTCACAAAATAAAAAATAGATTAAATTTTTTTATCTAATTATTCAAAAAGCCCCAATAATGGAAGTGACTTCAATAAATATCACTCGATGAAAGCGTAATGAAACGAACTAATTTACACGAAGGTATACAGCAATCGCGGATAACGCAGAAAAACAACGTCAATATCGACATATCACTTTGCTTTTGAATTATATTTATTAAATAGAAACTAAAAATAAAGCTTTGGAAATATAATATAATTTAAAAAGTTTCTTCAATTAGAAAGGATGTTATTTATATTATTGTTTCGAATTTTGCAATAATTATAAATGCATCTAACAAAACGAGTAAACAATATAGTACCTCTAAAACAATATAGTACACGGCGAAAAAAATTTTTTTATAATTTAAATAAACACATTTACTTGAATTATAATTTATTAATTCAAAGAGATAATTTCTTGTAGCAATACTTTTTTTGTTCCAATGAAATATTACAGTCACAACGCGGTTATTAGTGCGCGTCTGTAAATCTTCCGTTTATTAAACAACTTCCATTAAATTGGTTCGAACGTTATAACTCGAGTTTGGGTTATCTGCAGGTTAAAACGTTCGAACCAATTTAATGGAAGTTGTTTAATAAACACGGAAGATTTACTGACACGCACGAACAAGTGCATTGTGACTCTCGTTGGCTTTTCTTTTTGAATTATTATTAAATTTTGTGAGTCCTTCTAATAACATTTTATTTAAAATGTTAATATCAAACACATTTCTAAATTTTATTTACTTTGCAAGGACTGTATGTCTGATACATTCTCAATAGATAGATCTAATATTGTGTCTTTTATCTATCCTATATGATTTTTATTGTCTTATAATTTAAAATCACAAAGATTGTCCTTTTATGAAGAATTTGTTTTTAGTAGTTCGTTTTATATAGCAAAAAGCCATGACTTAATTTATTATTTTAATTTATATCTAAGCAGATCATTTTTCTGCAGCATTAATAAATTGCAATTTAATTTTCAAGAAATAAGGAGGTGACGCTTTAGAAAATTTATGTATAGGCGACTTTCTTCTATTTTCTAATAAGTAGGCGGACAAGGGACAAATAGTAGACGTATTTAGCCATTGTGCGCGGCAATTACAAGATAACGATTTATTCGGTAACAAGCTCGGACGGTTCTAGAAATGTACTGCATTGTATTCGTAACGTAGTTTGATCGGAAGCGAGTTTAGTTGGGAGAGCGATTCACTTTGACAGAGGCGCGATTCGAATCGATTGTTGAATTGTGCAATACAACCGTTATCCCCTACGTTTATTTTCAATTTTTATGTAGCCTTTCTCAATCGCGAATTTTCCGTTAAAGTCCACAGCAAAGCTCGAGTCGGAAGTGCGTAACAATTCGATACGTTACAACAATTATATTAAAATAGAAGTGGAGACTCCTCTAGTCAATTTTTCTTTCTCTCGCTTTTATAATCTCCGGATACGGTCACATTTTCTTTTACTCATCATCAAAACGATTAACGAGAAGAGTAACGAACAGTGTTGGAGTAACAGAGAAGCGAAACGTAATTTATACCTTCAATCAGAGAGCCATGGATTTCAGGGTTAAAATCGAAAGTACATTCGCCATGATGTACCGTATACGATTTACATAGAAAGCGACTGATCTACCGTACGAACCAAAGAAGGTGCAAAAATGGTTTTTTCCTCTTACAAGTAACTGTCGCCGACTTCTCTCGATTACTCCCGGGGAATACATACTAAGTAGGTCTTTGCTCTCGCTTACGTCGTTTGCATAGCGTAAATCGAACGACATACAAACAATGTGCATCATTTGTCAGGTTTTCACGACTAAGAGTCCGCCGTGTATTACGCGCGCGTGCGCGCGCGCCCTTGCACCCGCTCTCTTTCTCTCTCTATGTGGCCTTAATTATCGAAAATCTATAAAAAGCGCGATTGCATTTAGAGATTTCCGCGAGAGACACGAGGAATTGCTCGGGAATCGCGAAGATTTCCTTGGTGATTCGCAAGGAGTATTGGGAGGCCGCAATGAATCGCACCGACTCCGAGTCGCTCGACTTAATTAAATTAATAATTACGTCGCCGATATCTCTACGCGGCCGGCGAAATTTACAGCCGAATAAAATGCCGCCTCGTCGACTACGTTTAATCTCGCATGCGATGCAGCGCCCGCGCCATTGATATTCAAACTCCGTTTTCGAAAATCTCGAGATTTAATGTAACCCCGGTGACTTTAAGCGAGTCACGCGCTATCATTTCGAATTCTTCATATTCTAATCGAACACATTTCGACTGCGCGCAGTAATTTTATAACGGACAGACCTTTGTTCACGTATCGATGCTATTCGAAGGTAATCCCCTTTTGATAGCACTCTCGTAGTACAGAAAGAATTGCAGCAATATTTTACTGCATCGTTGCACAAATGTTGCGAAACGTTACTGCAACGTTGTTGTAACTTTGAAACGTTAAATGTAACGATAAAGTGCTTACTTTCAGAAATATTACAATACAATATTGCAACAATGAAGTACATATTTAATAAGACTTTGTAATTTTATATTGAGTCTTTAATTGGAACAAACTATCTATGAAATTTATAATATATAAGTAGTAAAAATGAAGAAAACAATTATGTAAATAACTTGCAATACGCTATTAATGTATTATTGTAATATGTATTATATAAAATATATATTAGGTGAGTGCCACATATTTTGGTCTTTGTTGAAAATATGTGGTATTACTCTTGTATGTCACTTACAGAATGTCACTGTAACACTGATGGATACTATGACGAATTATATATTGTTGGAAAGGTAACTTTAAGAGCTGTCTATAAAGAAGAAATTGATGCTATTTGAGTTATTTATGTTTTGTACAAGCAGAGATGAATTTGAAAAAAATAAAATAATTGGTTTTATAATGTATAAATTTTGGAAAGAAACAGACATGGTAGATGTAAAAAACATTCAAAATTTTCACAAATGTTTTTACGACATTAATCATTTCTACTTTTTTCCCAAAACTCGTACGTTATAATCACACACAAATATTTTTCTTCTTTATTCATTTTTTTGTAACGTAAAATAGCTCTATAAAAAACTAAAAAAAAAAACCAAAGTTGTAGATAGCTCTTGACATTACCTTTTCGATATACAATTTTTTATAATATCTGCTAATGTTAATATATCGTATATTAAGAACCATGTCAATAAAGTCGAAGACTTGCAATATAATCGAATACAATTATATAAAATACATATTATAATACGTATATTAATAAATTATTAATAGCACAATTACAAATTTATATAATTAATTTCTGGATTTGTAACTACATATATCTCACAGTTTGTACGTGATTTAAATATCGTTGTAATTTTTTAAATGTTTTAGAATCACATTAAAATTTAATATTAAAACTATGAGTACCAAATTATAAAATTAAATTGTGTATTTTTAAAAAATTTCTCAAATTCCTGAAATTGTTACTATCAAGAGTTTTTAAAAATAGCTCTTTGACTAATCACGATAAACACGAATTGCTTACAAGTTTGATGCATCAGAAAATGTGCACACAAATATTTATGCGTTAAATCTTAACAGCTCATTTTCATAATGTAAACACAATTTTAAATATTGCCGCGACATCATCAAAATTATATACATATTTGTATTTTAACAATGTTCTTAAAATATCGTATTGTAAGATTGCATCATTGTTGCAATGTGCCTGCAAAATTCTTAATGCCGTATGGACTTAGTTTAATGTGTAATAAAATTGTCAATGTTAGACGCTACAAAAATTTGTTTGATAAAGACGATTGTTAGATTCGTCTAATGTTAAAAAAATAATTATTAAAGATTTGAACTATTCATCAACTTTTTTTTATCAATATACTCGTATTTGATGATTATTCGCAATTCTACGTTTCGTACATCTAATAATATAAAAATCGCGTTGGGTGTTATCGCGAGACGAGAATCAAACGATCACATTTAGCACCAGATGTAAAACGAGAGTACGAGCCAGAGGGAAAGAGATGCTTAGTACTTGAAAGGGGAGAGGCGTGTTAAATGGGAATTCAAACCCGGCTTGCGAGAGAGCCAGTCGCAGCGAAAGTCCACTTTTTCAAACCTTATAAGAGAGCCAAGAAGCTGTCCAAGACATTTTGAAATTTTATCGAGCATTTCACCGTATTCCATTGAGGAGCGAATACTCAAAATGCTGCGATAACGTTTGCAATGTGCTTCGATTGCTGAAGAAACCATGCGAGGCCAGGTTATACTTTCTTTTTTTATTTTACTTTCTTCTTTGCTCTGCTTTTTTCTATGTATCGTAGAGATTTCTGCTTTCTCGCAAAAGATTGATGTGTCATTGTTAATCAAATATTGATTGACAAGTGATCAAAGTTTTCTTATTTCTTTTATTCTAATTTATGTCTAATATTACTTTTGTCTTTGTTAATTGAACATCAGTGTAAATAATTGATTATTCGGGACACAATTAATTAGATTCTGTTTGCCTCGCGACTGCTCGGCCGATAAAAACAATAACAAAAATAAGCGATTATTTTCTAAATACCGCTAGTTGAATATCATTTTCGTCGCTGCTCATCGATTACCAAGTGACGTATCGCGTGAAAAAGTGGGCTTGTTTGGTTCTTACGCCCAGGCTTTCAATTTCCCATCATGAAAATGTAGGAAAAAGCAAAACGGCGAATCAACTGGTTGCAATGTGAGGAAAGGTGACGGAATATATGTGTGACGCGGGAAAATGTGAAGCTGCGGCGGAGTACGCGTAGAAAGCGTTGAAACCCCTACCCGGGGTAGCATTTGCATTTCTTCCTACGACGTCCTTTGAATAACAAATAAGCTACCCCGTCCGCGAACGAATGCGTGCGATATCTTGTGGAAGGATGAGGATGATGATAATAATAATAATAAAAGAGCCGGAGAGACAGTTCGGTGCTACTGCCGCTGCTGCTGCTGCTGCATCTATCTCGCGACTCCCTCGAGCGTAAGCTTTGTAAGTGTTGTCATAGTTAGAAATACGCGCCTAGTTAGATTGTTTCAAATCTTATTTGATTACATAATATTTAGATTGAATGAAAACTTTGTGACAGGCATTAACTTTAAGTTAACAACTTTTGCTAGGAACAAAGATGTTCGCTCGTTTCGAGAAAGTTAATAGAGTTAATAAAACGAATTTCACGCGGCTATATAACATTTAAAAGTTTTTAACTTTTATTATATTATATTTTTATAATAATTTTATTTTATTATATCAATTGGAAGACGATAATATACAGTAGTACATTACATATATACAAAAGTAACTGACGCGTATGTATCTGAGATACTTTTAAAATGTTATGTCTTATCGTCGACTGTTAGAAAAATAATATTATTGCTAGAGATATTGATTTCTGATCTGTGCGTTGAGAAAGGCCGAAAATTAAGTAGAAATACGACAGTAGTAATAGCGTAAATGGTAAAGAATTAATTCTTTGCAGACTGATTTCATGCACCATTTTATTTTTCACGATTTTGTCTTTTTCATCCACAAATCGTTGGGCGCGGTAACAAGAAGGTTGTGGATTTGAAGAATTTCTGGTACTGAGTTCCAACGAGAGTATAGTCACGAAGATTTATTATCGCTGAAAGAAGGAAAGAAAGAGAGCAGGTGCAATTCTCACGATATTCTTCAAGAGAAATTAAATAAAGAACAAGGCCTTTTAGAAAGAAAGGAAGATGCGCAATGTTTCCTACTTTCTCTGCTTTCACTTCTCCTTTCGTAGTTTATTCCATGACGTTTGTCAATTCGAAAAAAATTTCGTTTTTATTTACTTGGTCTGTTTTGCTAAATCAAAGTCCATATGTATTGTAACGTGAGAAAACAAATTAGATGACAAATAGTAAAAAATTAAAAATGCATCAAGCGATATTAAAAATAGTTTATTCTTTTCTGAATAATTATTTATTTGTGACAACTCATAAAAAAAATTACGTTTTAATATTTATGAAATGTATTCGGTACATGCATTTAGCTTCTTTGATCACTGTTGAATGAACTTTCCAAAAATGTTTACAGTTTATAGCTAGTATTTAAATAATATTAGAAGAAGTAATTGCATAATATTTGAAATTTTTTTCGCATATCGATAACTATTTTGTTGTTTTCGTAAAACAATATTAAAAGTGCTACATTTAATATCGAAGTGCCCGAGCGCATTCCCTGAACTAGGGTCATCTCTCAATTCTGAAAATTACGCTCAACCGCTTATCTATCCGCGATAGAGAAAATCGGGTGTAGCTTCCTAACCGAGCTAACCGAGTTGCATAGCGATCTTTAACGAGGTGTCCACTCCGCAAAGTTCCACCGACGCGTTCGCGGTAAATTTGTCAATCCGACGATGTACCGGGAAAATTGCGCGTCGCGTTTATGCAATATTCATACATGGTGCACAAGCGGGATGCCGTTGATCCGATAGAGAAATGAATTAAAATGTCGCGCTACGGATAAAAAAGGGATAGAGAAATGGAGAGAGAAAGAGAGAGAGAGAGAGAGAGAGACAGAGAAAAAGAGAAAAAATTAAAAGTAATTTTCTTCACTAAAGTTTACAACGTCTAACTCAGAAAGCTAATTCAAAAAACAATAGGTAATATTTTTGTGCAAAGATTTAATATTGAATGTAATTTATAATTTTATCTTTTTTATAATAAAAACATCGCGGAAAAAATATTGTTCTGTGGGCGTGTGATAATTTCCTCTACTTCAAAAAGAATTAAGACTTTTATAAGACGTCATGCAAAATTATGCGCGAAATGCGCTTCAATTTACTTAGATACTTTATATGAAAATAAATTGGTACGAAAAGGAAAGAAAAATTGGACAAATAATGGCAGGAAGTTTAGAACGAAGATAGAATCAGCAAACTTGTTAGTGATGGAAGGGGAGTCCAACGATCCAAAGGATGAAGACGTGTAGTGGCATAGAAAAGAAACTTCCACCGGGAATTCTAAGAACGCTAGCAATTAAATTCTCGAGCGTGCTCAAAACGAGCTTCGGCGATATCTGGCGGACGCTCACGCCACGCGCGGAATTCGCTCTTTATTCTCTAATTTGTCTTGAGGTAAAATATATCTCTCACCCTTTGCGAGCCGCCGCCGACGAGGTCGTCAATCTGCGCGAAGTGGGAAAGAGTAACGGAATCACGGAGCACTCTGCACAAATATGACACCGTGTCGATTTTTCCGTATTAGCGTCAAATATTTTCAAACGAAATGATTTAAGTATACGCGACATGTCACTCGCATTTTTCAATAGAATTTCTATTGATATTTTAATATTCACGATGTATAGTTATCAAAGGTCGTAGTTAAATATATACTTGGGTAATTAGAAATTAAGATAGCTTGTCATTTTTTTTCTCTTACGAGACGTAACATCTCGAACAGAGCACATTAAAAACTGGCGACGAACGTGATGTAATAAATTCAGTGTACGAGAAAAATTATTCTCTTGCCCGTTGTTTGCATTTCAGAAATTATGGGAGAGAATATTCGATCAATTTCTTTTTACTTATTTCCCCTGTGACACACAATTCTTCATGAACATCTGACTCTTTGCACGAATCGCGATCCTCCCGTTAACGAATGACAACGTAATTGTGCACGTAGTTAGAAACAGTGGTGAAATGAAACACAAGATGGAAAAATTGTAGCTCTTCCTCCTATTTCCCGATAATTTCGAATAAATTTTATTTTTCCTTTGACAACGACGTTTCTAAAGATTTATTTGTACGCGGGCGATAATTTGAAGTGCGGAATGTGTGCAATATTTTTTATACATATCGAATATAGATGAAACGCGAAGTAAATTGCAACAGAGTTGGAAAACTTAACGGCGCGATTTGCGATCGTAATCAACGATTGCAACTGCAGTCGCGTCAGGATTCAATTGAGAGAACCCTTTTCGCGACCTAAATTTACCTTGACGAAGTAAATCCAGATTGATTGGAGAGTAGACAATACTTTTTCCCCAGTTACGATTACGCGAACGTTCATGACGCGGCGTCACGTCGAGTCGTGCAAATGCAATTGAACACAGATATCGACGATTGGAAACATATTGAAAATTATCGCTCGAGAGCATATCTCTGGGATGGATAAAAATTTCATTGATTGACATCGCCGGACGTATCACGGCGGTAAATCCACGCAGGGATTTACTGTAGAAAATTATACCGGGGAACTCTACACGGGGAATGGGAGACTCTACGTCGATCTGCATTTTTTTTTTAAATTATTTTCAATAGAAATTCTGCGAGGCTTTGAATGTCAGTTATATCGAACACCGACCAATTTTTTACCGTTCGCGCGTCCAGCTTAGGAATTATAAAAAAAAATTCTCTTAAAGCTCCTTTCTTAAAGAGAAATTATTAAAGAGTTATTATTATTATAGATTTTGCGCAGTTTGGGTCATTAACGTTACATTTTTGTTAGACGCTACTTCGCATGTTTTAGACACAATGGGTCTCGCGTTTTGTAAGATAGACATTTCTCGACTCATTCAGAGCTGATGTTTTTCCGGATGCATCCGCACGCGGAGCTTCAAGAAGCGTTATTATAATGTTGGTATTTGTCGACACGAGAGGAAACGAGCAACTATTAATTTTGTTGCAATATTTATGTCATGAACTATCAACAAAATATTCATATGCAGCATACCGCACTGAAATGAAAACGGAATCGCAAAATGTAACGAGCGCTATTTCGATGCATCGTTTATAATGTATGTATTAATATAAATGAATGTCAGAGAGCATGACGTATTTTTAATTACACTAACGCAACGCCATTTGATCGGAATTAATCAATTAATCAATTAGGCGAACGTCCGGCGAGTGTTTATTTTATCGTTCACGAAAGGCGTAAAGTGTCCATAACGGATTGCGTTTCTCTATTTCAAATTACACATTTTGAGGGTCAACATTCACCCGCCAGTTTTGTTCTTTCGAACGTACAGGGGCAATTAATAAACATGATATTTTCACATATTATTACGAAAATAAGCAGCAAATTTGTCAATAACAAATTAAACTCGAGCTGATATTCTCTTGTAAACATATCAAAATGATTGTCTCTCTTGTAATTCGAAACCCAATTGCGCACGGATGTTGTCCCTCAAATAGTTTATTTTCGTTTATTTGTCCAGCAAATCAATCGGATAGGTACACGATCGCGAGAGTGAAGGAAGAGCCGAGTGTTTTCTCCTTTATGAGATTCATCTCGAAAAATTAGATCTGGCTGCACGTCGCGTGCAATATCCGAGTTGTAAGTAAATGTTGACGTTCGTAGAAGGGTTTATTTCGGCCGTTGAGAGAGAGAGAGAGAGAGAGAGAGAGAGATTGCAATCGAAAGGATTGCGTTTCCGTCTCGCGCGCGTGACGAGGATGGAGCGGGACGCGGATACGATCATTGTGATGCGATTGGCGTGACTCTATCTCGCGAATTTAATTTCGCGGAGAAATAATGCGCCACCCGCGCACTCGCGCGCACCGCGAGATTAATATCGAAATATCATGTGGATTACTTTCCGAGATGTCGGAGGGGAGAGGGATCTGAATTCACCGCGCATCGCGGTAAACTTTCATCCGAACTCCGCCGCGAACGGAGGAAAATGGGAGTTAAGAGTAGGTCACCGTCGCCGCATTCGACAAATACCGCGCTAAGACACGGGACACCGGGATCCACCGCCGCGAGAGACCGTCGAGACCGTACATGCGGTAACCGTGCATTAGCTATGCGCCACGATGTAAATTTGGTTTTACCGTGAACCGAGGCATTACGCCGACGGTGGCACTCCGCGGCTGAATTATGGGACGTGACATTTGGACTGCGTTCCGTTAGAAACGATCATCTAATGCGAAACGACTCTATGATTAATTATATATATCAGCCACAGTTCGACTGTACCTACATTACGATGTAAATCTGGTTTTACTAGTGCGCGTCGAGGTATTACGCGGGGCTTTAGACACTTCTCCGAACTGCAATGAACTTTACACTTAGTTTACATTTTAATTGTTTACATTATCATATAAATTTGATTTTATTAAGTAGCGTTTCAGAGAGAGACATCGGTGAAAACGGTGTGACTACACTTAAATGATTTGAAAATGATGGTTACGCGAGTATAACATATTGTAGTGTAATATAAAGCTGGACATTACGTTATTAGTTTATTGTTTAGACGGACAATACTATTTAATAAAAAAGAAGTGTTTAATTTTTAAAATGTTTGATTTTTTTCTTTGCTTTTTAAATGCTTAAAATTGTTTTAGCTTTAGAATGGTGTTTAGATTTGAGACAACAAAACGCTCACAGTTATTAAAAATTTCAGTTTTAAACTTATTAGTATTTTAAACATTTTTAAGTGTTTAAAAAAACAGAGATGTAAACGAAACATTTTAATATCTTAAAATTAAACATTTCATTTTTAAGTGATATCGCAAAAATGCGGGTTAATTACTCTACATTATAATAGAATAATTATAGCAAAGTGATATTATATAAGCAGTCAATCTGCAATATGAGGACATTTCATCAGCTTATCAGAAATTTTTTGCTGTCTTTCTGTATATTCTGATAAAAAATGAACGAGCTATTCTCGAAATCTTCGAATTTTATATGAAAATTTGTAAATTTTTTTGTAATCGGCGAAAAGATAAAAATAAAAATGCAAAGAGTAAAGTATTTCGCTGCGAGAAGATCTATTTGCGGAAGGGATCCACGTACGAGGATCGAGCACCGCGTGTACGAGTTCGGGATCGCGGGTTGCGAGTGTGTTCCGGTGTGTTTCCGAAAAGTTAGCAGAAGGGAGATTTTTGGAGAGCTAAGCAGAAAGCGAACTTTAGGGACGGCCCAGACTCTCTCTCTCTCTCTCTCTTTCTTTTTCTCTCAAGAGAGAGAAAGAAAGAGAGAGAGAGAGAGAAAAGAAAAGAAAAAGAGAGATGGAAAACTGTCGACTGGAATTTCCGCGACTGCATTACATTTCTGTCGCGGCGGGCGATCCGGATCGTGCGTTTGACGTCGTCCGCGTCCGCTAACTCCGCTAACTCCACTGAGATCCCCGCGGCACCGGGGGCCGGACTTTCATTCACCAAGAAACCGACGCGGCGTTGTACCAGAGTGTGTATCACATACAAGTGCCGGAGGTCGCTACGCGGTTCTCGGCGCGACGCGAGCAAAAAAGAGCAGCGAGAACGCGAGGGAGAAGGAAAACGGAGCCGTCGCGCACTCGGCGACCGCCGCGGCAAGACTGGGGTCTGCTGCCCGGCCGGGGCAGCTGCCATGGCAACCCGACCACCCCCGAAAGCTTCATCTCCTCACTCCGTGTCTCGCGCACCCTCGCTCGCGCTCTCCTTCACCGCGCCGCAGCAGCAGCGGCAGCGGCAGCGGCAGCGGCAGCAGCAGCATCGGCAGCAGCAGCAGCAGCAGCGGCAGCGGCGGCAGCAGCACACAGAGACGTGGACACGGCACGGCGCGTGCGGCGCATCTTTCCTTCTCTTCTCTCGCCTTCGCTCTTCTCCGTTCCTCTGTCAGCGATGGCCCTCAAACCTCGATATCCACTCGCGGTTCTCGAAGCAAACGGAGTGCAGATGCTCGGCCCGAAAGGAGATGCCGGATAGATCTCGTTTTGGGGTGCTTTTGGGAGAAACGCTCATCCGCGCCAGACGCCGCGGAATAGTACCGGCGATAGTACCGGCTCCCGATATCGAGCAGTTATTATAGCCGCCACGGGGCTTTAAGATATTGCCGACCACCAGCACCACCAACCTTGTCCTCTCATTCCGCGCCGTCCTTCATCTCCCGCTGTCACGGCGATCTCCTTTGAGCGGATATCCACTCGATATCGCCGATAAAACGGAGTGCAGATGCTCGTACGAAAGGGATCTCGGTGTATCTTTGCTTTGGATACGTAAGGGTCAAGGGATGCTTAAGGTACATCGATACTTGGCTTCCGGCGATTACCGTGGATGGTTGCGACCGTGCTCGAGTCGCTCTGAGGTATCCTTTCTCTCCGGAGCTGCCAGTCGGATCGGCGATGCGGCTGCGTCCGACTTTTAATATTAAACTTTTAAACATTAGCTCACCTTTTCTGTCTCCCTCCGTCTCTTTCTCTCTCTTTTTCTCTCTCTATTTCTCTCTCTATTTCTCTCTCTCATCGTTGCAACAAATTGCTACATTACTGTCTAAAATGGATGCTCAGCGGAGCTCACGAGTTGCACGCATTTCGCAATTTTCTTCCCGCTCTTATTCTACCGTCCTAAGTCTGCTATGTTTCTAACACTGCTCGGACAAAAGATTTGAACATATTGTACGTTCGATCTGTTTGAATCGTTTTGAAGCAAAGAAAGAACATCCGAACACAGTTCAAATACTTTGGACAGTTCGAACTTGAGCAGCGATCGGTCTGTAATATCGTTACGTCTGAAGTTCGGGCAGTTTGGACCGTAAAGAAGATTGGAAAGCTGCGTCTGCGTGCATTGAAAAGAGCCCTTTGTCACTGTTTTTTTTTTTTTTTTTTTTTTTCAAAATTATGTAATGTTAAAAACAAAAAGGTTGAATATGGGATAAATACGTAATATAAATATATGCAATATATAAATATTTATATCTCAACAAATAACACATTTTACATATTTCGTTACAATTTGTTTATTTAAAAACATTTTATATAACAAAATGTTATTTTGCATTTTTATTTATTTTGTTATTGTTTATTTTATTTATAAATTATTTGGATCTCAATTATTCAATTATTTTGAATGTATTTATCTAATATTAATAATATTTTATAAAGCTTAGATTTGAGCTATAATAATTACAAACTTTCAGATCTGAAGTGAGTTCAAACAGTTCAAAGGTACCTTGAGTTCGAAAGATTAGAACTATTTAACATTTGATCTTGGAGTTTGAACTATTCAATCGCTTGACGTTTTTGAGCATTAGTTTCTAACACAACAGTGCACGTATGAACGGATGCTTACTCGATAAGAAAATTGATGTATTACGCTGTTTAACATGCTTGTTATTGATTAATGGTATCGGTACAAAGTGTCAATGTACAATGCGCGGCTTCATTTCTGCTTTCGTATCTCAAATATGGAGTTTAAGTGTTTGATGCTTTCGTGGTGCTGGGAGAGAAATCGCGGGAACACCAGGGCTCTTCCAAGGAGACCTCTGGTCTCCAGCCGTTCTCTATGTAACCCGCTACAAACTCGTCGTTCCGGCATCCTGTTTGTCTTCTCCAGAATAACGCTCCGCGGCGTAGACTGCTCGCAAAACGCTTTTCGCGAAGTTTTGTCTTGGGACGTTCGAGACTTCCATTTGAGACAAGTGACAAATTTCAACAAAACGCTGGAAAGACGTATAAGTGTGTTTAAAAAATAACTTCAAATCGCTCTTCCCGACGGAGCGATTTGCACTGTTTGTACCACTTTGCTTGTGAGTCATTCGAGTGAGCAAAGTTACTTATAGATTAAACGACTGAACTTTCCTTTCTTGTCGCATTAGATTGCCAAGACTCTAATTTTTATTTAATCTAAATTATTTTAAAATGTTTTTTATATTTGATGATTACGAACGCGTTGTTGTAAAGCGACCTGATTCTTAATGGTGTTTACTATTAAGTCAGGGGAAATATAATACGATGTATTTAAATATTATACATCGATTTGTATGTATAAATTTAATAATTTAACATAATTATTTACTATAAAATTAATGGAAATGTATTATTTATTGAAAGTAAAATAACAATTTTAATTTAATTTTTTATTTTTATATAAAAAATATATTAGTTTCTTACATATAAATTTTTAATTGTCCAATAAGTCACTGTTAATGGTTTTCATTAATTTATACGTTATTTTATTTTATTATTTTATGCTTTCTTCTCTCTCTCTCTCTCTCTCTTATTTAAGATTTAATAAAATGATAAATAATCTAAGTATCATAATTTTTAATTGTCTAAAATAAAATTATAGGGATGAAACATCTTCTGTCCGACAAAAGGAGATTAAATCAGTAATAAAAATTGTCAATGCCTGACGCAAGTTGTAAGAGTGAACGCAGTAATAAAAAGAGAGATAATATTTGTTAATGCATAAAATTGATGCAAAGTAAATGGAAATTGGATATGAGTTTATCAGATTATAAAATAAAAAATAAAAAAAGCGTTAGATTACGTTTCAAGGAACATGGAAAGAAGAACGTGCTTTTTCGTGAAAAGCCTCTCGAGATATCTTTCAAAAAATGAGAGAACGAGAGAGAAAGAAAGTAAGGGAAAAAGGAATGTCGCTTTTTATAGGCTCTTCTACGGCTTTCGGTTTTCGCTCCCTTTCCCCATTTTTGCGTCTAGTTCCTTTTTAGACATTGGCGCCATGGTGAAAGTCATTTTCGAGTCTCAAAGACGCGCGCGGTATTTCCGACGATCTTAGACTCCACGTAAGAAACTGTTACGCGGTTTCCCTTTAAAGGTACCCTCCGGAATCTCGAGGTTACCTGAAGGGTAATCGAGAATTTCCGCCTTGTGGAATCCTCGATCTCCATGGATAATTGAGTTACCGTTTTAACGCTATTAAATACATCTCTATGGACCACTTGGTCAACTTCAATAGCGCTCTTGGACTTCGCATTGAGTACTTTCTGCAAACTCTCTCCCTCTCTCTTTTTCTCTTTTTCTTTTTATGACTTTTTTTGTATATCTGCTTTATATTCTGAATCGTGTTTGATTCGGATTTTTTATTTAATTTTTTTTTTTTATTTTATTTCTTTATATCATCGATACGTATCAAAATCGAACAAATCTACACTGAAAAAAAAGTTTTTGTCAATCATATCATTTCCTTGATTTAAAAAGACATTAGTACAAAATAATTTAAATTTAGAAAATATTTTTTTAATCAAGGAAATGATGAAGAATAAATATATTTGAAAATTAAACAAAAATTTTTAGTGTACCATATCTCAAAAAGACAAGTAAAAAATTTGCAAAATCCAATTTTGTAAACGATACATTCTACTACTTATACCATATTAACAAATATATTTATTTGTTTGAAATGTAACATTTGACAGAAATACGCAGTTACTTATCTAAACATGAAATGGGCAAAAACAAAAGAAACTATGTGTACATTTGCGCTCGTATTTTCGCGTCCGCTCGTAAAAGCGATGGGTTGCACTCGAACGAATTTTCAGCCTGTGAATTTTTCAGTCGATGTTTGAGCACCGCGGTTTAAGCAACTCTCACGTCGGAGTAATGAGATTCGAGTTGTTTCGCAAGGTATTCGAGGACGTTACGGCATTTTTAAGCCAAGGGCGAGTCCGTCGTTACACCGGCACTTTCCTCGCTGGTTTTATTTCGTTCAGGAATGGTTTAATGCTGTTTTGTATTCTTATGGTTCGCAAAAAGGAAAAGGAACAAAATGACTGCGAAGTAAAGAAAAAAAAAATAATGAGAGATTTAGACATTATTCTGTTATGCTAAAAAAGGTTTACGATTTATCAAAGTATTTCAGATTTTTATTTCATTTCTCTCTGTATTTAATAATATATATGTATATATATATATATATATATATATATATATATATATATATATATATATATCATGCCAACTAATATTTTTTTAAAAGGAGATATATTTATTGAGTTTTTTGTATTTAATACTTTAATTCCAGTATGCGGTGAGATATAATCATATATCATATATCATTTAAATTCCACCGCGTGCAATTCCCCCGTGAACAATTTCGCCGCGAACAAGTTGGCGATGTTTTTGTGAAAGGACATATTGCAATACTGTAAAAGTGTAAAAATGTAAAAAATTACTCGTTCTCCATTTGATCGCTATTTCTCATATTAGTGATTAACGTTGTAAGTGCCTTTATATCAGTGCATTAGTATGATGCTATTTTAGAGCTTATGAAGCGTCAAGCGTTCGGCATTAACCCTGCCGAGTTAAAGTGTTAATGGACCTAATGTCTGGATATCGTCTGCCGATTTTATGACAAAGATTACTAAACTGCAAACGCGCTCGGAAATGTAGGCTATTAAAGCGGAAGTATTCTATACCTGCGCAATATACTATGTTTTATTGCAGACATTAAAAAAGATGGACTGAAAGAAGTTCATTTTCTATAACACCGTCGCTTTATTTACAAAATTGTAGAAGAAATGAGCTTCTAAAAAGTATGAAATTTACTTTATTTTGAATTCAAGAAACGTTTTGCGTTACAATTATAATTAGAAGTCTGATTAAGATATTCGATCAAGAATCGATTAATGCAATTAAAAGTTTTTCTCTACAGTCAATTTTTAATAATTTGTTTATATCAATTAATTGCAAAATTGAGTTTTGCAACATGCCTTTTATGTCAATAATGATTTTTTACGTTTCGGTCCTCTTTCCAATTGTTACTTTTTGGCTATCTTTACTGGTCTGGCCATGGGCAGGAACAGCTGTTTTGTCAACATTATTTATACAGTTTTTTTTTGTATAAAATATGAATAATTTAAGAAAGAGTCATATATGTTTTGTCAGTAATTTTTCCCATAGAATCGGTTGGCGCAGTTAGTTTTCGTCTACACTTAATTCTTAATAATTTATTTTTAACAATTGCAAAATTGATTTTTGTAAAGTACTTTTTATGTTAGTAATGTGTTTTCATACTCCGATCCTATTTCCAATCATTACTATTTGGCATTCTTTGCTAGAATGACCATGAGCTTTAATGGATTAACGCAAATGCAAGCAGCGCGAAATAAAGCTTGTATCGTCGCTTTTCTTTTTAATTTCGCAATAATATTGGATCACGCACGTTGTAATTTTTCAAATTTACCGGTTGGAATAACTTAGAAGTTACATTACGGTAAAACGCGCGTCTTAACGTTACGATTCACGGTTTCCATATTTTCGCAGCTCCACGCTGCCATTTACGCGGATCGGCGTTAATGTAAACGCAAAATGCATTAGCACAGCCGTGCCGAGGCGAGCGTAAAGCCCGCGAATTTATCCGGAGTACTGGCAGCGAGATGCGATACTTGGAAATGAACAGCTGAGTCTAGTATTTTCGCACGCTCTTCAACGTGCTACATATAATGGAATACACGACGGTCGCGCGAAAAATCGCATATTCACCCTAATAATCGTCCGAGAATGTTCCTCTTATTATCTGTCTGTATCATTGCATTCATTATTCATAGTTTTATTATTATTCATTCCGGATACCTCGAACGTTTTTAGCTTGCTATTAATTTCTTTTTTTAATTCCTGCACTCCCGACGCCTCGAGCCTCTACGCCTGAGAGGTGCTACGAAGTTTACTCTTCTTATCTCATCTCTCTCCTGCCGTCCCGACCAAAGTGAATGAAACTAAATATCCGCGGAATGCTCCCGGTGCCGTCGTTTTATTGTCCCCGATGAAAAAAAAAAAAGAAGAAAGCTGTAGCTACGAATGGAGCCGCCTCGCCTGCTCGCTCGTTTCTCCTAGTCAGCCGGGATGGATTACAAAGGAATAGCTCTTCGGAATGTCGGGCCTGCTCCACCCCGAGCGCGCGCGGGGGTGCACGCTTTTTCTCGAATTTCTTCCTTCCGCGCGACGACGCTCGACACTTGCGACGACGACAACGCCGGTCGAACAGCTTCATTGCTACGTCGTGTATCCAAATACCTTCCCGTCTATCTTTTCCGCGCGACGTGGAATTTCCCGCTTTTCCCGTACCTGTTTCCGCTTTATCGCGAAACTCTAATTGAGAGTGCACGCTCCGTTGACTCCTCCTCTTGTCGTTATCCACCGAGAAGTCGTAAAACTCGTCATTTTTACGATACCGTGTGAAGTTCATTTAAGACGGATACTTATTTTACATCGCAATCTTATATTCCACGCCCGTTATTTGCTCTGCTGGAACGAGCTGCGTAACAATGATAGGAGAGGAATTTTAACGAACGCCGGAAGCTACCTCCGTTATACTGTTATTTACTTCAATCATAAAGATATTCTCGAAACTCTGTCATTTTTTTTGTTTCACGTATTTTGAACAATTTAAAATTGATTTCTCTCAAAGAGTGAATGTCAAAATTTAATAGCGCATTTGTTTTATAGTTTATATAAATATGTGATGAACAATTGGGAATATTTTTCATGTTTTTGAAATACACATTAGAATAAAATGAAAATCTGAATAAAAAATAACGTTCTGTTGAAACTCGATCGTCGAAAACAAAATAATCAAAATATATACTGAAAGCTAAACGTAACAATTTTAAAAGATATTTATAAATTACGAAGGACAATAGAATTTTTAGTTCACTGAAAGAAAACATTTTTTTTTAACCGATGCAAGAAAATCGTATAGAAGCGACAGTAACAAAAGAATCTCGACAAGTGATTCAGGAATATATCTATGCGAAAAGTACTGGTGCAAAAATAGCGGATTACTGTATGCTTTTATCCGCAATACTCGATACCGTTAAAAGCTTTCTTAATTGACGCGATTAGATTCCACGCTGATAATGAAGTGTGCAACAAAACATCGCGCGTATAATAAATATGATTGCGGTTTTTATTTTATTTAGAATAAAGTTTTATATTTTTTTTTATTTTGGCAAATGATCTAGCCATCGAAATAGCGAAAATTGAGTTAACAACTGTAACAAAATGTGTATAGGAAATGAATTATTCGTTAAAAGATTTTTATAACATAGGAGAAAATTTCTGAATGAGTACCATTTCCTTATTTATTTAACATGTTTACTTTATATAAGCAATATTCAGTGTTAAAAGTAAAAAGTAAATAAAAAATCAGTAACATAGATAAAAATTTGACAAATTTTTATTTTGTTTTGTGCATGTTATCAGCATTTTAGAAAATTAGGTACATGTAACTTTTTTATAAACGTATATAATTAATAATATAATTATGCAATTTTATTTTAAATTGTTATATTTTCATGAAAGAAAGCTTGTCATGGAATATTTTACATTCATTGTATACATATTTACAATTATTATTTGTACCGTCACAAATTTTATTGTAAAAAAGATACTAACGTAAGATTGATATATGATAATAGTAAAACTAGTAATTACTACAAATAAGAATATGTCAGTTAAAAAAAGTTATTACTGAAAAGGTTCAACATGTAATAATAGATAATTACAACATCAAGCTACAATTTCGAACTTTGATTTGCATCCAAAACAGCAAATGTGAAATATAATAAAAAATAGCTGGCACATTTGGCAACTTTTCCTCTATCTAAAGGGAAGAATATTTGACACACTTGTAATATGAATCGACGCATGAAAAATATACATAAAATACTCTATGATAGATAATCGTTTAGCAAGTGCCGCGACCTTACAGTCAGCAGTTTAATCTAAAATTAAAGCAAACGGCTTTTACATTATCTCAACGAGGCGCATAAGCACAGTGTCGCGTGCAAAATACACGAACTTATTTCAACGGAACTCGGTTGCCTCGGTCACGATTACCTCGAACGTATCCTCCGTTCTTAAAAGGTAATTATTACCGTGGCGTGATAAATCTGTCTTAACGCTGTACTCAAACCGTTTCCCTCTCGGCCACTTCTCTCTAGCTTTTCTAGAGCGTCTTCCGCGCGTTCCCTCCCTCCCTGATTCTCGACTATCTTGCTCCAAAGGGTTTAAACGCAGATGTACGAAATCGTCCAAGTAACTCGGATCCAAGTAATCCGCGCGGATAATCAAATAGGCAAATTTCCGCCCCTTTTGCGTCGCGGCGCGAATGAATTCTCCGTCGGCATCGCTTAGCCGGCAATCGTTTATACCGAATAAATAGATTTCGGTCTGGAGAGCACGGAGAGGTACAGCAAGAACGGTCGAAATCACAACAACAGCTGCAGTTTTGCATCGGGAGAAAGAGGATTCCGGGTTAACGAGTTAAGTTCTCGAGTGAACGTCAAAGATAAAATTCACAATTACAATTTTTTTTTCCACCGCGAAGCATCACGCGAGGATCTCGCGAGAGATAATGAGAGATAAGGGTGGAACAATACGAAGATAGATACACACCGAGGTAAACTACTGCTTTCCGCGCAAGTAGAACCGATCGGATTCTAGTCGGACACTTTTAAATGAGATTAGACCGAGTTTGTCTAACATATCGCCGAGAAGAAGTGGTAACAGGCGCCGTTAATTACCCCTTAATTATCCTTGCCGGAGGAGTCATTAATTTTCGCCGAAATGCTACGGTCGCGAAAGGACCTCGTCACTTTTTTCCGTGGGCGTACAAGGAAAACTCGGGCGTTTTTCCACGGGAAACCCGTGAATTCGCGCGATGAAATTTACAAATTGTCAAGTAGAAAGTTGTCGAAAAAATTAGGCGTCATCCTTTAGTAGCTTTTGAGGATACAAAAGATTAAACGGCCGTGCTTAAGCGTAGGATTTAAGTATGAAATTTTATGCGTTCCAAGAAACGGAACGTTCGCAACGTTTGCGAAAGCCAAGCGTTAAATGTTTGCGTTCTAAAATTATCTACTCCCGCATAATCACGAAAAGAGGCGAATGATTAATTTCACCGCTGGACGTATTTAAATCTATCATTATAATCAGCGTACTTATTCACGGCAACACATCGCAATTATTTACCGATACAACAAGTGCGCGTGCGGCATGCATTAGATTTCATCCAACGAATAAGCTAATACTTTTGTAACAATACGTACATTTTCGAGTATTTTCGTGCAATTAACGTTGCTCGTCGCGCGCATTTGGATCGCATAATTAAATTTTTCCACGCTAGATTTTATTTTGTGACAAATTGATTAATGCCTTTTAAAAATCTAATTTAATTGACGGAACGTCGCACGTTTTAGTTTCTTGTGCGTTCAAAGAAAGCATGAAATACGAAATAATGGTGGTAGAAAGCAGAGAAAATTTAATAAGAGTAGCGAAATACGCGAGAGACTGTCATGTTCGGCAGAGTCGATAGAATTTTTGAACATACAGCAATAACATAAAATATTATATTTACTGAATGACGTACGTATGTTTTTCACTCTTTGAAGTATACGTTTTTCTTTAAATATGAATGTTTTGAAACTCGCGGTCATGTATTTTGAAAATTTTTGTAAATTTTAATTTTGGATTCAAAATTAGCAACTCCATGGATACTAGGTTTTAACATATTAGAGAAGGCAACATTTTCTTATAACAGTATTTTAAATAACAAAAGTTTGTCGGTTTTTAAGTTGTCATAATGAGTGAAGTGTTGTGAATTTTGAAATTTTGACTTTAGATTCGGATTCAGTGATTCAAAAAACTACAAGGTATGAAATTACAAGAAAATCAGAGTGAAAGATATGATTTGTCTTTTATTTTTAGGTGTAACGTATATTCTTTATGCTTCTAAGGATAAAAATAGAAAATACTATCAAAAGTAAAAAAATGTTACGTTGTCTTCCTGATATTTGTTCCTATTAACAAAAGGAATTTTCTATAAAAAGAAGATAAATTCATAATCTCATATCCAGAGAAAATGAGATTACTGATATATGAATTTTTTTATATTTGTTATATGAGTTGTTTATATGTGTAGTATAGATTGGAAGATAATAAAAAATAGAAAATTAATATGATTTGCAAAGTAAAGATCGAGGTTCACTATACTACTAGTTACAAATTAACAATTGATAAGCAAGAATTATTATTAAGCAAATTGTCAACTGACGTATAAATTTGCATTTGTGCATAGATTACATTAGATTTTAGAATTTCGCGTTATAAAGAAATATCGTTCATTTCTTCGAATTTATCTTATCTTATCACTTTTTGACGACGTGAGATAATTTATTTCACAATTCGGTTTAAATCGTAATAACGATGAAGCTGTCCCGATAAATTCGCGATGAAGTGCGTCTTTGCGCACTTTGCGCGACTTCGTGACTCCTCTGGCATCCTGCGAAAACAAGCGGCACACCGGGGACTCGTAATTACGTTGAATACTGCGTCGTATATATAAATTCTATTGCGGTTCCGACAAACAACAAGAGCGCAGCAGCCGGGCATTCTGTAGAAGGCGCGGCTATCTGATTTTCATCCGTCTTACGTTCGTTTGTTCGAGTGCCAATTAACCTTTTTGAAATAAGCGCGAAAAGATGACGCACGGGGCAAGGTACGCTGGCAAAATAGTTCTTTAAGTTGGCCTATTGTTTAATGCTCCAGCTCCGTCCAGGCAGGAGTCGAAGACAGATTGGACGGATCGGCCGAGCGTGTTAAAACCGTCTCCAGCTTCAAGTGCGTTCTTTTTGTAACATTCGCGAGCGCACCGAATCTTCCGCTCTAAAAGATTCAATTCATCGCACGATCTCAGAAAAATATCATACGCTTTGTTCTTCGGTAGAAGTCGATAGTAGAGACACACGAGCATTAAATTGAAACATTGAAGTCAATTTTTTGAAGATTAATTTATTTTTCTTATTATTTTCGACAATTACGTTAAAATTTGAAATATCGTGATGCCTTCTGATCCTGATAAATAAATAATGCTATTAATAGAGATCTACATAGAGATCTTTCTAGGTACAATTTTGTAATTTTTTGATAAAATTTTTAACTTGTCTGTAAAAATATACGTCGCAAGGCTGGCATAAAGGAATACACTTTGGCGGAATAATTTCTATTTGACAAGTTTGAACGTCATCGTCGTTGACAAAAATTTTATCGTACATTTGTGAACTTGTTTGATTATCCCAAGAATCTATTATTAATAAGAACTTTTTTCTTTTTTACATATGGCTTTAATAATAATAATTTTTTTTAATTTTTTTATCTAGTTTTAATATTTCTTTTAAGAAATAAAAAAAAATAAAAATGGCTTTAATATTTCTTTTAAAAAATAAAAAAAAGTAAAAAAAAATCATTTTCTCGAGAATGTCCAATATCCGCGAACTGCTTTACAGTTACAGTAAATGTGTGCGTGAATACACTACACACCCATAAAATTTTATTAAAACCGGTGACCCGCATCTCGCGGCCTCTCCTTGTTAGTAAATCTATTATAGCTACACACGATGTGTTAGCCTTGAACATGGCATGCGTGATCGAATGCAATGAGATGAATATTCCAACCCGATCAATTAAGCATGTTCGACTCTTCTGTTTGAGGGTCTCCCATCCCTCCCTCGCTGCTGTGTACAAAGCAAATAGCCTTTAACTGTAACGCGACGTAACGTTGATCCCCTAATAAATTCATTACATTAATACGCCACACAAATCAATGCAAAGGCGAATAAACACTGATCAATAGATACGAATCGAGCCCCGAAATCATGATCGCGTCGAGATGAATCGCTCGCGCGCAATATTCTTTCCGTCGTAAAGCTGTTGTCGTCATCATCGAATAAATTGTCTCTCCCTCGATATATTTTTAACGTATTATCACACAGGTTGCCTTGGTAGGAATTCGCCGCTCTGCCATCGCTCTATAAAAGCGTCAGTTAAGAGACGTTGAGGAGAGAAATTCGCATGAACATAGTTGCGGCGCGAAACAATGTCGCAGACCTGACAAAGTTACGGTGGTTTTAATAGCAAAGGTGGAGGCATAGCTACAAAGGTGAGGTTATAAGGCCTCGGAAAGATTTGAAGAACTTGGTAAAAAATTTTTGAACTTTTTTTATTTGTATATACATACACACATATATAGAATTCTTTCAAATAGAGTTTTTAATTGTACAAGTCGTTTAGCGTTCCCACGTGCCGTTATCCAATCGGAGGAGCGAAATCGTTCGACGTTCTTGATCAGAGTGATCAGACGGACGTATTTCTAGAAATAATAAAAGGGATAATTTGTCAAAATAAAATATCTGCGCTTTTCTCTCGCGAGATGAAAAGATCGCGGAAAAGAAGAGGCGGCGGCGGCGGCGGCGGCGGGCAGGAGAGCGGGAGAAAGAGAGTGGAAGATAAGCCATGGGAAATTGGTTGAACTGCGACATCTCGTTCTTCTAGTTTCACAATAGCACTCGCTGCTCGCGTCGTATTACGAACTCCTCCGGTACGGCTGAATCGTTCCATGTCGATGGAAGTGAAATTTTGCTCGTTCGTGACGACCCTCGGCTGCAACCTGGCCGCACGAAAGCTCCCGGCCACGGTCGAGTTAAGCTCTGGAAAAGCTCCGAAAGCGCTCCCGGCTGCGGTTTCCCATTGCAATAAATAAAGCTGATAAGCCGGCCTCGCTGTTTGCGAACGTTTTACTATTACTTTTCCTCCCCCCCCCGCGCCTTCGCCACTATTCTTCATCGTTTCCATGTCACGATGAACGATCGCGCCGGACCGTAACTTCGATCCGACGCCCGATCATTCCTCTAGTTTTCACCCGTTTGCCTCTTCACACGTTATCTGCAAATGTTCGCTCTTCGCGAGTAAGTGCAGAAATGTATTTTCCGTTTCGAGTAAAGTTAGCTATCGATTGTGGCGTCCGTCCCTCCGTCCAAAGTCGCGAGATAGCTGGGATTAAAAACTACAAAAACAATAATGACGAAACATCGGAACGTGTTTGCGTTGTGCGAAACTTTGATTCAAAGTTGTCTCGCGATTTTGGATGATACCTTATTTTTCTCCGTTCCTACTTTCTCTGTTTGAATTAAGTTTCTCCAATTCTTTTGGGAAATATCGTCACACATATTTTCCGAGAGAAAAATCGATAAACACGAAACAAAATTGCAAAACTGATATTAGTAGACGAGAGAACAGTAAGACGATGCCGTGTACGGGTAGCATCACGATTTCCGTTGAGAAAATGCGATGTTGCATCGAGTTTATCGTAATGTAAATGTGTCTAATACTCACAGGTTATCACGGTGCGGCTGCATAATATTGCGCTCGAGATTAAACTGAGTTTGCAATTAGGTTATTTTGTTACGCCGGCTATTCGCTAAGCGGGGATATCCAAAATATCGGCTTTCATCGCGCGCTAGAAGCTCATGTAAATCGCAGCATTTATTTTCGCGTTGTATATTTATCAAACATAAGCGGTTACCGGAAATATCGGGGCAACGGATAACCGATGGATTTGCACCGTGAGATTCACCATGGGGGCTTTAACGAATCATATAAATTTCATTCAATTGCGTAACGATAATGTGTACCTCGTATGAAAATGTGTGCAAATTAGATGCCCATCATGCTCCGCACTAGCTTTGCGAAGCACTGTTGTAACAGATATTTTGCAGATATATGCAAATATATATCTGAAAAACATATGCAGATTTCCTAGCATGTGTATCGTATTTTTAGATACGTCTAAATTTTAATATCTAAAAAATTGTATGACACTGAGGGTAAAAAAAATATAAATGAAAAGGATGATATAAAAGTATCGATTATCATAAAACGTAATTTTTAAAATTTAAAATTCAATTTAAATTATATTCAATTTAATTCAATATTTCTCTATTTTTTATTAAGTTGCTTATATAAAAACGAATGGGACGGCAAAATGTTATTAATATTAAATATTGAGAAAAGGCGATACGCGATATCGAACGACGAGATATTATTGACGAGATATTATTTTTTTCTCCGTTTAATATGCTTTGAACTAAACAACTATGCATGCGAATCATATGTGAAGTTTTGAGAGGATTTATTGTGCGCGTGTGATATGGAATATTTGAAAGGAGCGCACATTTGATCTGATTTAATTTCGAGAAAATAGAACGAACGAAATTATTCGACACATTTGGTAAATTTATTCGCATTGTGTGCCGTGAGTGCCTCGAATGATTTACGGCAAACGCACTACGAGCGCAATGCGCCAAAATACTTAGCGTCAAAGAGATTAGCTCTTTGGTCACGGGACACGAGTGTGATTTTGTTTTAATTCATTCACGCCCACAATTCAATTTTTATTTTCCTTGAGAAATAACAAATTGTACAATTTTTATAACTTGTAACATTATATCCTTATATTATGCCATATCCTAATGACGGTAGAACAAAGTGGATATATAATAAGAAAATTACGCAAAAGCGAGCCAAAGTTAATACGAATTTTATCGCGCGCACAGAGATTTTCTAGAAGAATATATTTAATCTTCTCTCTGAACGTAGTATCTATTCGTGCGATTTTTCATTCTAACGACCAATGTCTGTTCGATCTAAATGGACTTCATACGTGATGTTTTATCAAACCTGGAAATAATTTAACGCTGACACAGATTCTTTCAACGCCAATAGAATTCCTTTTTTTATGCACTCTATTGTATACACTGACAAAAATACGCAGTAAAATTTAATATAACTTTTAAACTGTAACATTCGAAAAAAATTACACTATTGATAAACGGTAGTTTCAGCCAGTAGATCGCTACGTTTCCACTTATTTTATAAGTTCCCAGATAGCTTGAAACATTGTAGCAACGTTTCTTATAACACAAAATGTATATTTTCAATTATTCTGAATAATTGTAAATAGGAGAGGTAGAGAAAAATGTTTTAATATGAGGATTAGCAAAACAATTCCATATGCAAACTTCTCTAAAACCTGTAGAACTTTACTCGACATATTTTCGAAATGATTCAAATGATAAAAAATCGCGAAATACGTATTTGATCGTTTCGAAGAGTCACTTTTTTAAGGGAGGTGTGGTGATTGCCCTCGCCCCCTCCCTCAAGAGGTGCCCTAGAGGGACCTCAACTCAAATGTTTCAAATGGTACATATCATAATATTATGTATTATTTGAAAGAGTATAAAGAAAGAACATTTTTGATACAAAGCGGAAATTGATATGTTGAGCCGTTCAGAATTTATTTAAGGTCAAAGTTTGTAAAAGGTCAATTTTCAAAAAATCGTTTATCTTATACGAACATTTTAAAAATCCTACAAAATCCTAAGAAAAATGAACCATATAAATTTACCTAACATTAATATATAACATACCAATAATTAAGAGTTAAAATGTTTAAAACAAATAGTGTCAATAAGGTCGATAAAACGAGAAAAAATTGAGGGAAATACTGAATTGGACTCCGTAGAGTCAAAACACTGTCTATACATTAAATGTATAATCAAAGAGACTTTATTTATATTGACATTTAAATTTTTGCTCGTTTTAATGGCCTTATTAATACTATTTAATTTGTTTTAAATTTGTACGTGCTGATTTTATAACAATTTTGTTTAAAATGTTTATGACGTAGATGAAGAAATACATTGATATTCGATACTGCGATAAAAGTAACGCAGACCGTAAATCCTAGGGTTCCGCTACAGTTTTTCAACCCCTGCGTTTCCAATAAATGACAATGGGATCATTGCAATGTTTGGTGGTGACTGATGGCATATACAAACATATATACAAAGGTATCAGTGTTTAGAAAGCTTTTTGTAGATGTAAAGGAACTTATTAATGTGACCGACCGTATATCCCATTTTTATAGGATATATTGGAAAAATACAAGAGTTTTATAAAGTTCTTTTTCAAATATAAAAAAATAAATATTTTGTATTTCTAATTTTTTTATATTAGTAGACAATCTAAAGTTTTTATTAGTATAGTTCGTTTTACATGAGCGTAGTAAATAATACTTGGCAAATTAAATTTTAGTTAGATGCGGCGTACATACCGGAGTTACTCTACATAAATTCTTTTTCAAAATTTGCTGATACTAAAAGCATTTTTCCTCACGCTAATGAGTCCATTATAAAGTTTACGCCGGACGTGTCAATAAGTTGCGTCATAAAACTCTGCCCGAGATAACGGTGGCCTCCATTTGAACTTGTTTTCTCGAGGGATGCGGCCGCGTTCGCGCGAACGGAAATATTAAGGATGCGCTGCGAGCGCTCCGTGCCGAGGCATAATCGCGCGCGGTTAGTATCCATTACGCGCGTGTAAGGTGCGCGTGTATGCGCGTCCTGCAATCGAACGATGTCAGTCCGTGGTCGGTTGGGTCTGGTAACCAGAACTGTGCCGCGACCACCGGAGAGGAATTTCAGGAGGAACCCAAAGGTAACCCGACGATGGCCGCAGGCTATGAGCAAACACCTCCTCACGACCACGAGCGCACCTGACATGCGAATGCATACGTACAATTCGCCAAGGTGAATTAGATATCAGTTAGGTGTTAAAACTGGTGCTATGATATTATACGAGCGCAAGGAAACGCTTTATTTGCATTGCTTTAGAACTTCAGGGGTTAAATATCATTAAAAGTAATATGCAATATTCAATTTTATTAAAACTTATACTCGAAATGCTTATATAATAGAAGGCAAAATATATCGCGGAATATATCCGGGGTGGTGGAATATCATGAGATCTCGTATAATTCTCGTTAAACTCTAAGAGCAACTGCTAAAATTACTTTGTCTAATTAGACATTGTGGGATGGTTAATGGTCATTAGTGTTCGCTGTGTTTTTACAAAAGCTAAATGTCAGTTGTACAAGCAAAATTTTGTACAGGTGTACAAGCTCCGTAATTTTGAGAAGTATGTTACATTTTTTTAACTTTAGTCTAACTTGAAAGTCTTGATAATCTCAGATTATAGAATATCTCTGTGAATTGTGTCTCGAGACCGACAAATAATTGGTGTGCAGTTTGTACAAACTGTAAATTATAAAAATTTACGTAATAATATTATTAGATACCAAAATTTGCCTCAAATAAAAATTCTTCTGCGCTTAATGTTTACATTATTGTTTCTATTTTATTTGTTATTATTTTTAATTAAATGTTTAAAATGCTAAGCCAGTAAATATTTCAGGTTGACCTATTTCTGACGGCTTCTTCTCATTATATATAATTAAGAATATTATTTGTATCGTTCGAAGAAAGGTTCGCTGATCAACGAAATTCAATCCGCCTCGTGCCGATTAATTCGTCAGTAACGTTTATTCACGTCGAAGTGTGTAAATTCGTCTTTACGTCCCGTTTGTTCATCGGATATACAGCGCGGTCCATAAAGTACGCGCTCGGAAAAACAACCTCTCGCGCTATCGATTTCACGTTACATATCGCACGGCGATAAAACCTGCCGACTATATCGTATAACGCCTCGCTATGTGACACAGCCGATTTTTTCCTACATTGTTGAAATCCACGGTGGTGCCATAATAATTGAACCGTGCGACTTTAGGACTCTATCGTAGACGCCGACATGAGTTTCCTCGAGGGAAGTACATTTTCGTAGGGATCGGAACAAGAGCTTAGGGAACGTCTTACGTCTTACCTTACACGACAACCCGATTGATGGTGGAATCTATACTGAACGCAATAGCAATAAATTATCTATCAATTTTTATTTAAAAATACAAACTTCCTTCTCCTTCTGTAAAAACGTGAATTGATTTCGTCACGTTCGATCCAAACTTCTTGCAGCATTCGCAGTTTTTATCTACTATCAAAAGTTAACTGCAGCATAACTGGGTTTCGACTTTTTCTGCCGACTTCTTTGTCAGATCTATATGGATACTTTAAATGCGATATAGATAGACGCACACGTATCCGCATTACAACAACGTTATCATGAAGCATACAATCAAACTCGTAACTATACCACTACGCTCGTAACTGCATGATTCTCCAACGAGAGGCGTTTGCTCAGAATGCCACCTTGTCAGCGGTAGCCGCATCGGGAGACATAGTTGGGCGGGCGGGCGGCCGCTAAGGGGGTGAGCGCGACCGAGGGAGGAAGGATGCGCGGGTAGTAATTAATGCCGCTGCAGCGCTGCAGCGGACCAAGAAGCTGCGGGTCCAGCCGGTCGAGCGGCGGTGGGCGGCAGCGGCGGTGGAGGCGGCGGCGGTGGCGGCGATGCCAGCCAAAAGCAAACATTCCTAGAGTCACGGTATCCGGTATCCCGAGTATCCAGGTATTGGTTCGACACGTACCAATTATAAGCCGGCACACTGGTCATTTGTAACGCGCCGGAATGCCGCGTGGACTTGTCGTGGGAGAAGCACGGCTGGCCGGTTCTTACCCTGGATTGAGCGCCATTTAGTCCCCCTCCCGCACCATACCGCACCGCACCACGTTGGACCCCTCTACCCCGCGAAAGCCCCACGAAATATTTAAAGCGAACCTAATATGCAAACTAGCGTTGCCCGTCATTGTTCCGCTCTTGAACATTATTTTGAAATCTCACGTCATCACGTGATTATTGTTTGCTATTATTCGCATTGTGACACGCTGGGTGCTTGAATTAGCTAAGAGCTAAAGCGTCGTCTACAATACAGACGTTACGATGTTACAACGTTGCGACGGACCAATCAAAGAAGAAAATATATGATTTTTTCTTCTTTGATTGGTCCGTCGCAGAGTCGTAACATCGTAACAATTGTATTGTAGACGACGCTTAAGAGTTTTCGCCCTTCACAAAACCGCTCAACGATCACGGATTAATGTAGCCAAACTGCCAAACTAGTTTACACTGATTCGATCTTGGCTCGATGCTCGTCGATGTTTAGTTTCTCACACACGCTCTTTGGAAATAATAATTCGATTTCCCTAATCGTATAACCATGCGATTGTGTTGCGTGCATCAAGTTCGGCCGATAACTCCATACAGCTGGAAACTGGAATAATTGATCTCGTTTTACTTACGGCAGTGTTAGGCTGATAGATGTGTAATAGGCACAAAACTCGGCCATTAGGTTCGATACATAGCCGATAAGTAGCATGGATCAACATTCTATTTTTGTTCTAATTTTGTTTATTTAGTTATTACAATTATGTTAACTCACCTCTAGATTATATTTAATTATTGAGACATGACATTTAGTAAAAATTAACCGTTTAGTTTCTAATAAGAGTTATCAATAAATTAGTGCCGTAAATCGATTGTCGGCTCCTAATTCTTTTCAACAAACAACATTTAAGATATCTAAGCAAAATAAGACTTAGCACTAAATAGAAATTCAAAAAATTATTTTTAAACTTGGACTCGTTCCTGAGTTTAAAATAATTTTTTGTTTATTTATAAATATTTATACATAAAACGTATTTCATTTTTGAGTAATTTGTATAAAGGTTTTATTTTTGCATTATTTCAATCTTTCTGTGAATTGTTTTCAAGCACGAAATAAATTAAATGGACCTTATTCGGTGCAGGTTCGTACCTTCAAAGATGAGAGAGGACATAAACAACAAAGATATATTTTAAATTTACCTTTGTAAGAATTTTATTTTGCACAAATATTAACACAGAAAATATTTGTTCAAAATTTCATACCAGCTCGTTCAATAGAAGAACAATTTCTAGATTAGTGCCTGACGTTTGTCGGGATACGGAAACGTATTTTACGGATTAACTATGCCGGGTCTTATCACTCGAATGTGTATGCGCTCCTCTTACGTTTCTACCCGCTATATTTCATTCACAATGAGACTGTGCTCTGTATTGTATGTGTTCCCAGATATCGAGTTATAAGCGAACGTATACCAGAGTGATTTGTTTCGCGCGGAGACAGCCAGAGCGAATGTCGTGAGATTAAAAGAGCGAGAATACCTTCTCCCCATCTCGGAAGGTACGAATGATATTCACGATTGTTCTGCGCGTCCTGATTCTGCGGAACTGCTCGCGGATACCCGCTTTTCGGATATTAATTCTTCGCGACACGCGGCAGCTCTCTTCAAAGGGCTTCCGATTCCCTCACCTTTTGTTCTTCGGTTTCTTAAGCTAAATTGGAGATCCGAGATTTCCTCAGCTTGGGCTTTTGAAATATAAACAGACACGGCACATTTCTTATCATACTCGTATGTACTTTTTGACGAACACGAAATTTTTATTTCAACTAGAGGACTTTATTACAAACATGATGGAAGTAGAATATTTTTACAGGTAAAACAGATAACGTTTAATTAAATTTGGATAGATTTAAAAATGGGAAATAATGATGAATTGTATTCCTGCCCTTCAAAAAGAAAGAAGCGATAAGTGTTTCAATAAACTTACTAGCAGTAACTGATGACACTACGTCAATCTGGTAAAAGTCCGATGAAATATCATTTGTTATTGAAAAAGTAATCAGTTTATTAAAACACTTATCAGTTGTCCTTTTTAAAAGATATTTTGTTGAAACATTTTCAAACTCGAAAATTAAATTAAAATAAATGTCTGTGATATAAAAGCTCAATAAATAGTTTTTTCTCTTCAAAATGGATGCGTAAAATAATTCCCTGAACGCTGAAGTAACATAATTTACCGTACATATAAGATCGTCAAACAGGAAAGTTGACAAATTTGTTGGGTTTGCAGTGGAACGGAAAAAGTATGCGCTGTCAACACCGCGTCATATAATACATACATGTGTATATATAAATATTCACGACATCGTAAATAACGAAATACAAACATATGAGTTATTTGTTGTACGTAGATGTTTCCGTCATGGAAAAATGTCCGTGTGTATACTTAAGGAGCGGAAATAGTACAATTCAATGATATTTTCAACTCACGCATCAAAGAAGAGCGATATCAGCGAGAATAGCGATTGGTGGAAGTCGGTTAAGTTTTTGTCAAAAAATATGAATATATCTACAAGAAAAAATGAAATTTATTTAGTGTTAATAATGCTTCATTTTGTGCAGTATCTACTCTGCGTCAGGAATACAACAACCCATTATTTTATTAGGTTATTCATTAATAAAAAAAATATGTAAAAAATACGCTTGTATATTTAATAAAATAATGAACATTGTACACACAGAAAATTATTATTCTCGTACTACGAAAAACAACTACTCAATTTTAGTTTTCTTTTTTAAGTAACGATTATTTTTATAAAGAATATTTTCTTGATAATAGTCTTAAGATACACTCATCATTTACTTGAAACAAATAACATTTTCTTAAAATGAATTTCAAGAAAGAAATAATAAATTCTGTGCATATCTTCATAAATTTTGTTTTTTTAATAAAAGTATGATGAATATATTTTAAGACAATTATTAAGAAAATATTTTTTCTTTACGATACCATTACTAGAAGAAAAAGATAAATTGCGTGTTATCGCTTTTCTTGGCAACATTTTGAGTGTACATGAATTTTATAAAGATTAAACATTGAATTAGAAATTAATAGAAAATGAATATAAATATGGACTAAATGTTTTACTTGTTAAAAATTTATATATGCATGTGTGATGAACATTTGATTTCCTCGTTTCTTCTTGCCTCGTAAAACGACGAACGGTCGTAACTTCAGGAAGATATAAAGGGTGTCGACGTTTGAGCGACGTTGACGGATACGCACCTCGAAGGGGCTGAAATAATTTCAATCGCGAAGCGCTCGAAGGGAAAGAGGGAGCCGAAAGACGGGCGTGTTTAAAGCCAATTTACGAGGTTTACTTCTGACGACGATTGAATTATTCAAAGAGGGAGAAAAAGATAGGAAAAGATGTTATATGAGACCTAACTCTGTTTTTATACATTCCAGAATCGATCGAGTTACTAGTAGCAAGCTCATAATTTTACAAGAAACATTATTTCATCATTATATTTTATTTAAAATGAACGCCGAAATGCACGCCGAATTTTCGCCTTTAGTGGATATAAAATCGAAGGATATTATATACATATATTGGTATCCTGAAAAGTGAGGGCGTGTAATAATATAGTCTCACAAACACGAATATTAAGTTAATTTTATCTTTCTTATAGAATCAACATATTATTGTACAAGTAAACATTTTTGAATCTTTACATATTTAATTATAGAGAATTATAGAGAATTATCATCAGAGAGTAATAATTAAAAAGAGATTATTAATCTTGTTACACGAGAGAATAATCGTATCATAATTTAAATTAAATCTTCTGTTTGCTCAAAGATTTCAATTCTCGTTAAATACTAATTAATACCTCACGGAATTAATCATCTGTGTTAAACGATGAAAGAATTAACGTTACTCTATACACGTCCGCATTGAGCAAACATTCATGGGATCAAGCAAATTAAAACGTGTGAAGCGTTCTACGAAGGTAAAAGAGCCCATTTAAATTTTTACGGTACAACCAGTTAATTGCTCTTTTGGAATCGTTTACGATTGCCCGATCTTTCGCGAATAATGAAGTCACTGATAAAAACAGAAATAAACGAACTTATCTAGAAAATTAGCAAAGCTGAGGTAATAAAGCGAATTTAATACAATATGAAATAAAAAATAAGAAGATCTACAAAAAATTATATATAATAGAGAGAGAGGGGGGGGGTAATGGAATACCATTTTGTTTTGTTTTTAAATACCAATTTCACTCGGTACGATTCTGATTAACGCGATGACAATGATTTCGCGCGTAGATCAGATGAAAAATAGAAAAGACTGTACTGTAAACATCGCGTGCATCACGATGTCGTCTTCTAGCGCGCCGTTTTCCATTACGTGATTTTATATTCTCGAGCAATCTCCACCCGTGCATCTATGCACACATGCACACGTGCGCGGGGACTTCTGTGTCGGTTAGGAAGAAAAGTACGGAGTACAGCTTGAGATGAATTATGGTCGAGATTTTTCATCCAGTGGGGCGCTACGTGAGCCGCATCGGTGGTGGCACGAAACTTGTCGGAGTGTCAATCGCTCGGCTTTTCGCCGGACGCGTGACTTCCACGAGCCGCTGAAAAATTATGTCGCGACAATCGCGATGAATTAATCGGCCCTACACGCCCAAAAGAGAATACATCTCTATCCCCGCAGTTTATAAAACGGTGGCATCTTCCTCAGAACGTCCACATCGATTTATGTTTTTTGCAACCGAGCGTTTTAACTGCAGCATTCGCTTTCTTGATAGTTGATAGTAGACTATAATGGATTAATGAACGTGCGTGTAAACTCCAATCGCCAATCGCCCAACGTTATGACTGCCGTTTATGTTCACTTCGACTGATATCCGTCGCCTACGGATGCACGTTCGTAAAAAAGAAAATTATTCGGAAACGACTGCGCTGTGCGCTAGTGCAACGGTGTAACAGAGAAACCAAACAAAAATAAACGTCGAGAGCGTTATCAGAGAGCGCTTCGTCTATCGACTCGCAATTCGGAAAAGCGGGTTTCCGCCGGCGTCGACAGTGGCTTTGTTTACGTTCCTTTCGGACTATAAACGCTTTTTGGGTCATCGAATTCGCGCGAAATTGTAGAACACGCCGCATACAAACACGCATCCACGCTATGTAACAGAAGCAAAAAAAAAAGAGTATAAATTTTTTTTTTTCTTAACTTGTTCTTGGAAACGACACGACTTCTCTTAACGGCAGAATTTGACATAATTCATGTAATATCATAATTTAATGAATTATCCAATATAGTTTATTTGAAACCAATTATGTAAATACGTAAGTGCTTGAATGATTTTCGTAGCTTCGTAGTTTTATTCATGTGTGTTACAATCAATATGTTCGTAAAATCCTCTATTGACTATTGATTCTACTGCGCATCCCAAATGTATTTTCTATTGTTTGTCTTGCTCTACTTAAATAATAATTATATCATTCTTTCTTTGTTCAGACTTTTCCCTGGATAAAGCCGCATTAAGTATTTTGATAAAGGAAAAGTTTTATTTCCTTTCAGTACGTATGGCATATTAACTTATTCTTTCAACAAAGGTTTCAATTCTCGTAAGTTCATCTCTTTATTAATAAATTTTTGTTTTATTAAGAAATACAATATTTTTCATATACCTGAATAATCATGTGAGTTCCATCAATTGCTCCCATGTAAGGATTAAAATACTACAATTCCTCGAATTTTTTGAAAATACGTAACTATTCATTTTTGTTAATATTTGACGGTAAAACTTATGTTTGAAAACAATTCCATATTGCTTGATATGTTTCTGATATAATATCACAGTAATTAATTCAATTAAATATTGATAATTGTATGGGTGGCATCAATTCATCAGAAGCTAAAGCTTTACCATCTTATCATGTGGAATAGAATAGCTCAGCGTTATGAGATCTATTTATTAAATTAGTATAACTAGTTTGATCTTTATATATTATCGTGCTTCGTGTTGCTTTACGAAATAGCGCATAAGATATTTATATAAATCGCCAAAAATCATTTTACATTATAGTAAAAAATTTCTGGGGATCCTCGTATACATTAACGTATAAGTATTTTGTACGAATAATCCGTATGAAAGGAAACAAAAAAGAAAATGTAATATTACTGCCTATTATATCGGTTTTATAACTCATTTTGTCTGACGCTCATTTTTGCTTACCTTACGAAAAATTTGCAACGATATTATTTATTGTAAAATTTGAAACGATATTAGAAAACTGCTGTATCATCTGATAGAAGACACTTTTTAGTTTACATTAATGTTTCCTAAGTATTATTTTTATTAGCTTTGTTTAAGAAATATAATCCGAAAATGATAAAAGTAGAATATTGGTATCGGCAACTTTATTTTATTTAATAAAACAAAATAATATTATTATTATTATTATGTGTTGTCGTTAATCTGAGTTAGAGTGCACAGAGACGAAAGCGAAAGTACTTAGATCAGTAGTAAATAGTAAGCTAAATGAGACTTGAATTTCAGATTTACACAAGTAGATATTCTTGAAGATGATACTGTATCTCTGACAATGAGATGCAGTTACGAAACACCTGGCGCGAAGGAATATCGAAGTTATCAGTGTACCTCTATGGCGTCTAAGGGACTCCATGAGTGTTATTATAGCATCAATATGCAAATGTTAAATAATGTACGAGGCTTCGCGAAGCATATCCGACCAATGTGCGCTTGCATATTTTATAGCGGCGCAGCCTCAGGCTGTAATTAATTAAGCCAATCGTATCACGTGCGCACAGATTCTTATCCACGTATGGCTCGCACATACGCGCGTTCGTACCAATTAAAGTTTTGTTTCTCTTCTTCGGCCGCGAGACACATAATATTTCCGCCCTCGTTATTTCCGCCAGCGACGGCGAATTCTGTTTTTAATTAAAACTATGCCTATCGCTCACGAATTATGGTAGCGTCGCCGTTTCCGCGTCCGTAAAGTCTAACCGTGGCGGAAAAAAAGTCGTAACCCTTTTGTTATTGGCCGTCGCTGTACTTTACGCGACGCGCGCCGCTGCATCCGGTGATATTGGCAAAGACGTATTTGCCCATCGATCACTATTTCGTGAAATACCGAGTGACCGGGCCAGTGTAAATCCGTCTCGGATTTATTTGCTGTCAGCAATAAATTCGAGAATCGCGAAATACTAAACGCATCCTTTATTTTATTTGTTTCTTTTGATCGGGTAAAGAAATGCTGTTTCGCACGTTACATGAATTACTATTTCAATATTGTAACATGTTCGAGTGTGGACATATGATACTTTTATTTTTTTTCCCTCTTTTTTCCATTTTCGAAAATATATTTATCGGAAATACAGCTTTTATGCGTGTAACACTAAATATTGATTTCGTATTTGAAATCAGAATCTTTATTAGTTTATCCGTAGGCTAACATTAACAGTGATGATGGGTTGCTCAGCAAATCACTTTTTTTTGTTTAGTTTTTAATTATTTTGACGAATGTGTTGTTTTTTTCTTTATTACATATTAATAATCTAAGAAAAATATAAAAAAATTACATTTAAATTGAGAAAAACGGCTAACCGATCGAAAACGAATCTTAATGCTCAATAATTTTCGAAATGAATTCATATACATTTACAAATTCACATAAGCGCAAACGTTTCCACTCATATATCGAGTCCTCTTCAATGTAATATTAATGAGCTACTTAAGGGAGTATAATTTGCCGAGTTCAAATAATTGTAGTCATTATCTCGTCTTATGAATAATAGTATGGCCATGATCATTAGTGTAATAAAATTTCAATAGCCAAATTATGTGCTGTGTAATCATTTGGTATCAATTTAAAAGAGTAAGCTTAGACAACTAAAACGACCAAATGCCATTATCTGGACTCAGCGGTCAAGTACGTGTTAGAATAAAAATGTGTGTTGTGATATTGATTCTTCGCGGAGGTTTCATAAAAATGCAATAGCGAAGGTATAAAATTATACCTGCATACTTGTTTCATGTTCTAAGAAAACCATCGCTCGAGTGGTATTTCGGGACTTTCGGCCCTCGATTACGCTAACTACGAATTCATCGACAAGAAACTCACCGCGATTAAATGCACGTTAGCCGGCCTGGTCCGCACAGCTTAATCCCCGCCGCCGGTCTTTTACCTATTTGGAGAAAAGCGGTTAGTGCCCGAAGGGCCACCATCTCCTTCACTAAAACTGATAGAGGGACGTCATTTGTCTCGACGACGAGCTCGACCCATCGGCGCATCGATTTTTGTTTGATTATCTTGTTAGGAACGTGGCCGGAACCGCGTTGTGTCTGTGTCTTCATTAAAGTCCACTCGACCGCGCGGTCGCCGTGGTCCGAAGAGGGCAGAAACAAGGGTGGGAAGCTGAGAGGAGTTGCAGCTTCGACACGATGGTCCACCAAGAGAAAGAAATAGAGAGAGGAAGAGAGAGAAAGAGCGGGTGTGCAATATTCATCGACTAAAAATACATCATCGGCGCTTCTGCCGATATTGAAACGAGCGCAGTTTTAACATCACTGTTTACCTTCCTTCACCAGGCTTAAACTGATTGCTCGACAACTAGCGTTTCAATTGTATCAATCCCGCGCGCTGCATGTCAATCGGCGCATTTGTGATTTGTTTTAGCGAGTTTTGGCAAGTGACTCAGTGTTCTGAAAATGGTTAAATAACAGGCATGTATCCAAAGAGATGATTGTACTATTTTACCTTTTCATTAATAATTAATTGTACAATTCGGAGACCAAGCATTCTCTTTTAACAATAACACTTCTTGCTGCAAAATGTTTTTGCCCCAAGTAAATTTCTTTATTTTTTTTTATTTTTATTCTTCTTATTTTAATTTTTTTCAAGTTTTTAGTGTACCAGTGTTATTAAAAAAGCATACTTTTGGTAAATATTAAATTATATTTAGTTCATCTAAAATTTGTTTGAAAGAAAATTCCTTAATTGAAAACTATTGCAATATAAATACAATCATAAAATATAAAAAATTATTTACGTAATGAGATCGAAAAGTTTTCGGATCAACCATGAAAAGTTCGACATGATGCGCAGTATTATTTACGTAATTACTCAAATATAATTGATAGTATAAATTTCTAACTATATTCATACACACGCGCATTTTTCAAGATTTCGTATTTCAATGATTGGAAAAAATAATAAATATTGTACGCTAAATAAATAAATAATAATATTGTACGTAAATAATAACGTTAAATAAACGACAAAATGCACGCAATTTATACGCTCATAATAAACAATTTTATTACAATTTAATATTCTATTTCTCAATCCGTTGTATCCGCCATTTCGATTTTTTTTGTCTTGACTTCAGTTTTATATTTAGCGATCCTCAAACCTTCAAAATAATTAGACAATATATGTTTTATTTCTCAAAAAGAAAATTCAAATTCGAAATTGTTAAAAAATATGATACTATTGCTCATTTTACGATTACTCCGAGCCAGAACGACGATGCTAAACTTCGAGACGCAGACCGAGTTGCGCGGAAAACGAAAGAAATAATTGGAACGATCTCTCGAACGTGTTCGATGTGGCTCACGCGAGATTCGGAGGGCTTCTCGAAAAAGGAAGGCAATTATCGTCTTCGAGTGCGCCGCGCAGATAAAGTCGGCCGATATAACGTCGAACTGCAGACTCTCACTGTAATGAAACAACGCCATCGTTTCGTATTATCTGTGTCTTTTATTTGAGTTTCGCGTATCTCTCCTCTTTTTTTCTTCGCTCGCAGAATCCAGATCGAGATGGGGAATGTCTCATTATCAATATTTGATCGACTCTACTGCGCGATAGCTCTCTTTCATTTTAATAGAGTTAAAATCAGATATCTATCTCTTATGTCATTATACTTCTTGTAAATCCAGTGTCTTGATATATTTGCTTCAAATCCGAAATCTCAGTCTTTAATCTGCACATGAGTTTCCAATGAGATTGAGTTTATAGTGGCTAAAGTACTTCAATCAGGATTTGAATCTAGAACTACATTCTATGTGAACGTTTTAGTAAGTTTGACCAACGAAGTATAATATATAGGAATGGACAATTTTGCTGAAATACAGATCTGAAAACAATTATGTTGAATTATTTAAAAATTTATATTGAATGTTTAAACTGGTTCCTAGAATGTCAAAGTTTTTATAGCAGTATCATCGTGTTTGAAGATCTATAACTATTATTTTTGTTTTTTTTAAATTGTGTTATACATTTCACAACCTTATATGCATATTAATTAATATATACATATTTTAAATACATATATTAAAATAAGACCAACACAACAAAAAGAAAAACTGCAATCAAGATTTCAAATATTAAAAAGTACACTGTATAAGTATAGGTACGCTGAAAGAAAAAGTACCAAATTTTAATAAATATTTATTTGAATAATACTAATATTTATTAAATGTAAACATATATTTATTTAATACAAGAACCACCAATTTAATTTAAGTATCATTTTTTTATAGATTAAATATTTATTTATCATAAATAAATGTTTTATTATTCTATTTAAAACAAATATTTATTAAAATTTAGAAAATTTTTTCTCTCAATATGTAACAAATATACTTAAACATACATAAAGGTATATAAATAAATAAATAATAATTCTTGTTTATTTTATGTGAGACCAACATAAATTATCATGTTCAGAACGATCAAGTGGGTAATGAAGGTAAATGACAGAGGTTCTTCAAATACTAAAATTTCATTTATTTATTCATCAATATAATCGTCCAAAGAAATTACTGAAGAGTAATGTTTGAAAGGACGATATTTCATTTTCATAAGTATATTATCAATTTTATAATTATAACATTCACGTATCGTGTTAATCCCTCGTGTGTACACATGTATGCATATGTAAATTAAGTAGCTGAACGATTTGAAATTCTTTGGACGTGATTAATTAACGCATTCTTTCGTAGCAAATACAGGCTTGTTACGCGATTTTAACGACCGTTGCGAGATTGTAGCGTGGAAATCGGGCTGGCTGCTAATTCGCTTCATTAAGCGTCGTTCAGCGGGAACACCATTGACAAATGTCACCGGTATTTGCATTTCGGGGTTGAGTATCGATCGCGAAAGATATCGAGAGCCGTGTTATTTCACGAAACTGCTGATACTATCTTAATTGGACATTTTACAAATCGAGCTATGCAAGAATTTAATCTTGCAATCGTTCGGCATAAACGAATATGCGGATTAAAATTATATTGAATTCGAATGAGCGACGCGGTCTTGATATTTAATCACGAATTGATAACGATGTGTAGTTTCAATTACAATTTAAAGAATATATCAAATAGAATCTACCATTGAAATTATTAGCGACGGGATATTCCATTGTATGGAAAGGTATAAAAGGATTTACTTTTGTTCTAAAAGAATTGATAAAAATTTGAAAAAATTTAATTGCTTAAAAAATACATGATTTTACGCAAAATATCACGTTTCCATTATCCAGGACAAACGTAAACATTACTTTTCCGTTTCTATCGACATCGAAATTGAGACTTGCTCGTTCAAATCGTTGTAAGAAGTCTTTGGCGAACACTCGAGTAAGAAGGTTACAAGAAAGTTACAATTACCCCTCGCTCTCTCTCTCGCTTCCTTTCAATTTCTGCTCTCGCATAATCTTACACTGTATTCTCGACGAGGAAGTGTCCCTCAGACGGTCCGCGAAAGTCTCTTCGTTCGCTCTAGTGTTTGTTCAGTATTCACTTAGAGTCTCGGACCTCGGCCGCCGGCTCCCTCGTTTTCTCTCCTCTCGAGCGACGACCCTCTCTTCGCGCGGCCCTATCCCCCGTAACGTCTTTCACCGTGCTCTCCGCGGACAAAGATGAATTGTCGTGAGAGGCAAACTGCACCTTTGTCTCTTCCCCTCAAAGCGTTGTCGTGTGGGAAATATCGCGGCTTTTGCCGATGAGTACCGCTAACTAACAATAAAATCCACTCGCTTTGAGGAACGCCGACTATGAGTCTCGTAGAATATCGTAAATTCGGCAAATTTTTGTTCTCTGAGTAACATAAACATTCTGGAGATTACTTAAGAAATAATTAACTCCGCCGAATAATTAACAAAATTAACATACATTTGACACCTTGCTTTTAATGAGTGCAAGTCTGCGTGTGGCGAGTACCGTGGAAATAAAAATTGCATTTGTTGATATTTCTCATTAATTTACGAGCTGAGTAATTACTGGATTACCTTTTCCCTTCAGTCTGAGAGTCTAAAGTCGTCCGCCAAGGAGGACTTGTCGCACCGGCACGGCGGAGAGCATGCAGTCGGCGAGAGAACATTGCGTCGTCGTCGCGGCGAATTTTTCTTGCTTCAAACGAGGTGGATAGATGTGAACGGGAGAAGTCTTTACCGTCAGTTTATACCGGGTGACTTGAGGTCGAGGGAGCAGAGTGAGCTTTTGTTGCGGTTGAAGTATCCGAGAGCAATGCATCAACCCTATCCTCCATACCTCTCGCTACTTTCAGTCCTATAAGGAACGACGACTCCCTCGTCCTTCGACTCTTTTCATCCAACTTCTTTATTCCTTCCATTGCCACGGTTACGTTGCCGCAATATCTTAAAAACGCAGTCACTCTCGAGCGTACTCTCCAAGTTCGGGACACCTGTTAGAATTTTTCACTCGGCGCACAGCAATGAGAGGAAAAAAAACTCGTCCGATTTTAGATTAATGATATAATTTTATTGCTTCAAGTACATGTACAAAAATGTTTCTTGTCTCACGGCAGCTGTCGCATTTATCAAACTCATCGAATGTGTGTTAAGAAGAAATTCAGAATAAGGTATCGATTTTGAATTTATTAAAGAATCTATTATTAATGAAGGGAGAGAAGGGACGATGTGATAAATGATAGAACATTCAATAGGTCGCGTATGAAGCTATTTACGATTATTCCATTATCTTTTTATGAAACTATTTGCATCTTTACGATATCAAAATATCAAAAATGACGACAGCTCTTTCCCCATCCGACGCGAGAGGAGCCGCCCAGCATATTTTTCGCGCGGCTCCTCTCGCGTCGACATAAATTTCCGCGCGTGTCTTCGCCTTCCTAAACGAATCGCGCTTCGTGGCGACCGTGTCCGTTTCTTATTTGAACGATCCTCATATACGCGCGCGACAATCGCAGATCGCGGAGATTAGGGCACGCTCGACATCTCGGAATCGCGAAATTCTCCCTCGAGGAAAGTTCTCGACGACGATGGTAATGGATCCGAGACCGGTGCCGGCGGGGCATCCGAGCGCGAGAGGACGAGAGATGAAACGTTCCGGGGAAAATTTCGCTCGGCGGTTTATACGACATTCTCTAAATTGGACAAACCCCCGTCTCGTACATCGTGATATTTTCGCTTATTATATCATTATTATATATAAAAAGAATAAAACGTAAAACGCGGTTATATTTTAATTATTGTTGTGTAAAACCATCGTGCGCTCTAGCTATTGGCAGGAACAACATTTCTCTTTAATTAATCTGCTTTTTGATATATATATATATAAAATATATAGGGGAGAGTAGAGTAAATATAACCTCACTTGTTTCAAATAGGACCATTTTAATTTAAATGAATACGATTAAGCAAATTTACGTACCATTTATAATGTAAAATCCTTATAAGACACTGAACACGCGACAGCAGTTTGACAGTTCTCTGTCGCAACATTCATAGATGCAAACGGGTATTTTTAGCGTTTGGACGATTTTTTAAGAATAGGAAATTTTTATAAATTATTATTTAAAGTTGTTAAATTTTTAAAAGGTAATTGATTTAAGATAATTAAGCGGTGTAGAATTCAAACATATCAAGCATTTTATGTTTTATGATCACTTTTGCGGTTTATCGCAAAATTTGTTACAAAGTTTGAAAAAACTAGTGTCCAAATCGGAATTGCAATCTGATCGTAGCACTGACGATTGGCTTAAATTAGTAAAATATTATGAGTTATCAAACGCGAAATAATTGAATTTTTATTTCAACTTTAATTATATAAACTGTTACTAACTTTATTTCTGAATAAAATTTTTATTTTTGTCTTTTAAATTACTTGTTTTTACTTAATACTAAAAAAGATCGTAAACATCTTTGAAAATTCTATCTAAAAGTCGATAAAAATAGGAGTGTCCGATTTGGATGAGGAAGTAGTCTGACTTGGAACTATTGTTTCCAGAAAAAGCGTTTTTGTATTTTCCATTATAGTTCAACAAGTGAAAAATACGTCAAAATGGTCTGTAACAAAAACGAAGGAAACTAAATTATCTTTCCTACTGCACCTTCTGTTTTACGATCGGACTTTATTTGCGCCTTATAGAGAGCAAAAACTGCAAATAAATCTGATTTACCCCGCTCTCTCCTATAGATAAATAAAAAATGTTGACAAATTTTACATATAAATTGAAAATATTCTACAATTTGGAATTTTTATACAAGATCTAGGTAGACATAAAAAAATGTCTTTTATATTCAATATTTCAATGTTCGGTTTGCATTTACTTTACAATATATCTTTAGATAAAACATTACTTTGTTGATTACCAATTTTTTATTTTTGTTGTATTAAACTGCCTGGCAGAAAGAAAACGTGATAGTTTGAAACAATATTTTTCAATAAAATAATATTTTCTATGGTTACACTAAATAATACTCAATAAAATAAAACATTTCTTTACATAAAAATGATATAAAATAAGTTTGATTAAAATGAGAGTGTTATTTTTTACAGTGTAATTTATTATTTTAAATAATTATTGTAATCATGTCTAGTTTTCTAACGTAGTAAGCTTCCGGGCTTCAGTTCAGCTATTAACAATGTGTAGGTATGCACGTCATACTAAAATCTAGTGTTACCGAAACTGGTTGCAGTTTAGATCTCCAATTTTCTTCTAATTCTAACATCGGAAAAGTAATTTGATTTGTTCATTTCCAAAAACAGATTCCATTAAAGTTTATTTTATTAAACATGAATACTTTGAACGATATTGTTGCATTTTTATAAATATATGGCTTATTACATTTGATATCAATGCTTGCTGGTAAATACTTTATTGTAATATTTTTTGTTACAAGCAAGATTAATAAGTTATTGAAAAAATAAATAAAGTAAGGTATATTTTATTTTAATAAATAAATATAATTAAATTATTTAAAAAACAATTAATTTGTTTTATTAAAATAATTCAATTATTTTATTGACGTAATAAACTCGAACGCATAAATATCTTTACTGAAAATATAGGTTGGACTATTTTTATGCATAAATTTTTTTAATTTAAGAAAAATTATTTAATGTAAAAAAACATTTTTTTTATGTGTAAATTTATTTTTATTTGAATATTTTACAACAAAATGACCCGGATAATTCTGCGCCAAACCTTTTAATATGAAAGTGAGACTGATCTATGCGCGAGCGTTTTCTTCACACTCACACGTAATTTAATTTAATTTAATATTTCCCAACGCTGTCGGCAATATCAGCGCGATGTAAGGATCTCAACCGCCCACCGAGACGACCGTTTTTATCGAGTCGTCCTTTTCCGTTTCCCTCCGATTTCCCACGCGTCTCACCTTTCTTTTTAAACCGTCTCGCAAACGTTTTGCAAATTGAACGTCTACCGACGCGTTTCACGGTCTGAGAAAAACTGCAAAATCTGAAGAACGTGCCGGATACTGAGAATCGGAACGATTCACTGACGTGACGTGCCTTTAGAAAAAAAAAACCACGGGCCTTCCATTTTATAGCATGAATTTATTATAAGGCTCGATTAAGCAAGCTGAATTTTGTAGAATATATTAGCAAATATTAAAGGCTGAAAATTGAAAAGGGAGGTGTTCGCGATGCTTATAGGTCTGACGTAAATAAATACGTCAGTGATTTAATTTTCAAAGTTATCCAAAAGACAATAAAATATATAAATTTATAAAGAGCAATGTTAAGAGATCTGATATACTTAATTAGAAATTTGCATTTACTTTTCTGAAAATGTAATTTCCACAAATGTCAATTAACTAGTTCTGTGCAGGATACAGAACCAACGCGAGAGTTTAAGCAGTATTTACACACAAAGAGCTCGAGTGAACCGAAATCCAGCTAAACCTGGTAAATTGGAATTATATCGAAATTTGCATTTACTTTTCTGGTGAGTTCTTTGGCAATCAAAACAGTGTCGTTGTTTACCGTTTGCCTGGCTCGTATCGGGCTTTCGGCTTACATCGATCGCGATAACATCCTCGATGGGACAGTATTCGAAATAGAATTATGTACATGTAAATTGTACACATACACGCGCACATACCGAATGTATCATACAATACTTATTTCACTTTTGGATATCTGTACTCACATATTTCGCTATAAAGTTCTCTTGAAATGCTCGCTTTCCATTGTTGACGATCGAAATATTGAGGAATAAATTAGTAAAATAAAGAGCAAGCGAATATTGAAAAAGAGAGCGTCGTGTTGCGTGTATTTTTCAATATACGCCGTGAAAATTGAACTTAATTACTTCGCGATTAATGGATGTCGGAAGTTATGATTTTTTCAGTCTTCCCGCTCGCTCAGTTCGGCGTGGCATATTGTTTATTGAAGACTATTCAGCGGGAAATGACGGGGAACGCATCGCCATCGTTTATTCATCGAATCCCAGGGGGGACTGTCGAGTCGCGGGCGTATTATTCGTCGGAGCAAAATAGGTGGGCACGAGCGCTAAACTTCGGCCAGAACAGCGCGAACAAAGCGCGCGCGGGTTTTAATTTTCCTCCTATAAATCGCGAGATATGATCTGTACGAAGATTTAACGTCGTCCAAAGTGAATGATAATGAGAAACGAGCCCTCTGTCCGACTGTTTTCGCCGGCGATATATTCCCTCGTACATGAATCGCGTTTTACGCGCGCTCGTTTCGCTTCACTTTGGTTAGGAAAATAGCCAAGTTAATGAATGGACATGAGGAATGTATCGTGTTTATCGTATTTTTCAATTGCCCACTTTAAAGCCAAATTACGGATGCGAATAACATTATATGTTGATTATCATTGTCGAGCGTATACATTAATAGCGTATTCAGCCTGTTGAGAAATGATTATGATATGCATAAATGTTTCGATAATTTACGTCAAAACAATTGGAGAGATTCTAATAAGCGTTGAGCATTTTGCACCACTTAATTGACATTCCGAGGAACAAAATGCGTTTTATCGGTGTCACAAAATATTACGTATGATAATGAGATTTTCTTCAATTGCTGTTTATTTTAAGTTTACTCTGACACTGTGGAAAACGATGCCTTATGTATGAGAGTAACTTATCTTTCATGAGGACATGTAATATAAAATGTTATCTGCTCGAAAAATTATGTAAGAAGTTTTATGTAGGGAATTATATAGGAAATTTCCACTTTTAGAATGAGAGAAAGAGAGAGGGAGAGAGAGAATTGTTTTAATATTTATATGACTGCACGCGACGTTCGGCGATGATCAATAATAATTCCTGTCGTGTTATTTTGATACCGTCTCGTATCAATTCTACCGATCAAAGTGGACCACTAAAAGTCAGGCAATGCAATATGCAACCGATAATCATATCATGCCTCTGTTCTGACACTGCAGAACATTTCGGTACTGAAATGCATACAATTTTTTTAAAACGAATTAAATTTATCTTATTTATTGAATGGAATAATGAAATTACCACATATGAAAATACACAAATAATTTCGTTATTTTCAATATCGTGGTCAGTCTTACCAAATTTGTCAGTATAATTAATTGTCACGCGATAAAATATGCAAGCTAACGTGTACATATTTTATATTATGTTTAAATACACAAGTAGTGATTATGGCGTAACAATTGCGTGTTTGCTCTCTATGATAAAAATCCAGGTTTAAATCCATCAAGAACGTATCAGATTTTTAATTAATCACTTGAAAAGCAGAAGATTTCTTAAAAAGCAATGGCAAACTATCAAGAGTACCTTTGCCAAGACACCATGATGCATGAACATGTCTCAAATGGAGATCATGATCTTCAGTCATAAAGAACTGACAAGAGATTAAATACGTAAAACTTCTCGTTTTGAAGTTGGATTACTTTATCTCGAAAAGAGGCTTAATGCGATCAACTGACGGATAACTATGATTCAAAACAAATTCCTCGAAGACTAAGATTAAAATCCGAATTTGTCGAGAACTAGGGACTATAGTTGGCTTTAATAGGGATAAGTTGATCGATTGGATCTATATTTGAAATAAAATATTGAAGATAACTATAATCGTGTTTGTACTTGCAGCAGACACCGCTGCTCAGTTGCCTAAAATATTTCGGCACAGATGCGTGTTGTTTACGTATTACGTAGCGTTATCAAAGAATCATACAGTAAATATTCTAGTATCTTTTATGTTCTTAAATTGTGCAATTGCCTGAGTTTATTTTTGTGTTTGTTTAGACAAATATAGATTTCATTAATATATCGTTGTAATTTATTTTCGTGTCTATCTTATTATGTGCTTATCATAAATTTTTTCTCAAAAATGAAGTAGTAAGATCAATGTACCCTGGTGTGTAAGATTAGAAATACATGTGCTAAATAATGAATGATGAATTTTATAATATTCTTTTCTTGTTCTAGATATAATACATAATTAATAAATAATTTGGCAGTTTTCGAGAAGCACCTGTAAAATTAAGTAATTTAAAAAAATTAATATTATAATATTAAAAATTGAGTTTTATTCTATTTTTTAATAAATTATACTAATTGTAAAATAAATAAAAACGTATCAAAATATATGAATAAAATATCTCAAGATATACTATTTCTTAATTACATACCAAAGCTGTAGTTAACTTGCCCTGGAGTTATTTGAGATTTTTATTGACAAATAAAAACCTATTTAACAACATTAAATTATTAAATCAGTTTTCCGTTATTATTAAAATATTATTAGATAGTCTTTGTAATTGAAGTAGGATTTGCTTTTCGATAAATCTTTCAGGTTTGTTTGTAAAAGTTCAGAATTGAAAAGTTGGTCAACCAGTCTCAGTCTCCCCTATGTCTAACGCGAGAACAACGTTCGTAGAATTAAAAGCTTCATTGGGTCATAAAAGAATAGATGCTTGCGTTTGCCTGTGTAGAATTCATGACCGCGGAGACCGAGTAAGAACTTAATTACATGCTGACGTAAAACTGACGGATAAGAGAACTCTCGACTGCGAAACCGATCGCAGCTGTCGCGGAAGACTACTTTAATGAGCTATCGTTTGAGCCTTTACTGCCGCTCGTCTTCCGCCGCGGAAGTTACGGCCCAAACTTCGTTCTCGGTCCAGCCGGCGCCTTCAGGAGCAATCTCATCGCCGTTGTCAGACCGGGCTGGAGGATTATTATTTCTGTTGCAGAAGCCCGTCTCATTAAGAACCTAGGAAATTACCCTAAAGTCGGATTTAACCTCTTTGCTCTCAGCGTCCCCAATTATAGACTTTATCTCCATTTGTAGGTAGGTGTACTAATCGATCTCTACCGCTAAATAACCACTTATAATATATACAGAAAAAAGTCGCTAGTACAAGGACAGCTCTTTTAAAATAGCATTATTTCTCGGAAAATAAACATTGCATTGTATTAATATTGATAGATCTGCTTAGATAATTAAAGAAATAAAAATCCCTAGATATTTATAGCTTTTCTTCTACATAAAATCTGTTAAAAACGAATTTTTGAAAAGCGAGAATAAAATTCGCACGATTTTCTTTTGCAAATTGCACAGTTTAAACAATAGTGAGTATATTATTGATATAATATAAGCTTCCTAAAATTGTTCTGTTAATATTTTTCATTTTTATATTTTTCCCGTAATGCGGTTTGAAACAAAATTGCTGTGCAGCGTAAAGCGGACCATCTTTCTGAACAGATAATAACTACGAAATCTTTAACTATATTATTGATGAAATGTTTCATGAATTTTTTTACATCTTTAATACCTTAAGATAGGAAAAATAGCGCCGGTCTTCATAGATCCACTAATAAGGTGCTAAAAAAGCATTAAGTAGGAGGATTTAATTTTAACTTTTTTTATTTTATAAACTATGTTGTTTAATAAAAAGATGTATATTATTATTTAATATATCAATTTATTTTATAATTAACTCCTACCCTACGTGATCGTATTTCAAATCTGTTATTATTACCTATCGTGCTATTTTTGGGGCTTAATTTCTCAGACACTCTTTTTTGGTTACGTTGCGAAAATATTAATTTATTATTATTGTAAGATACGAAACAGTATTATAGGAGATTTTCTATTTTATTTTCATGTTTTTAAAGTTTTATTTTTAGCTTTTGTTTAATAAATATTACCTGAAAACAAAGTGATATGCCCGTACTGGTGACTTTTCTCTATTTATTCTTGTAGGTCACATTGTTAAAAATACACAGCAAATTTTAGGTAGACATATTAAAAAAATTGTATGTTATCAAAAGTGAACGAAATTTTTACACATACTTTTCAGTAATATATACGAGTGTATTAAATTTAATATACTTGTGTAACTTACAAATACATTAAATTTCATGATATTTTTAATAGCATACAGATTAATATAACTATGCTTTAATAAATTGATAATGTGTGTGCGTGCGTGCGTGCGTGCGTGTGTGTGTATACACACGTTATCAATTTATTAAAATGTATTTACATCAGTCTATAAATATATTTAGAAAGAGTGCAAGAAGTACACGAATTTTTCAAACGCAATTTTTTAAGTTATGTCCGAAAATTTTGCATAAGATTAGTTGTCGTTCTGCACGATACTGCATAAAAATGCTGATATATTGAAAAAAAATCTATTTATGCAAAAGATGATAAAAGCATGCGCGCTAAGGTTGCTCGCGCAGGTTCAAAAATGAAAGATCTAAAAACGAAGAAACACACGTGATACGTGACTTAGGGTAGAGAACGTTTGTTTGATAGAAAGGGGGAGCAAATCGCAAAATCCGATTTGTGATCTCATAGCGAGCTTCAAGCTGCGGATTCTGCGGCGATTTTCTTTACCCGCGATTTTTTGCTATTCCCGGAAAGAGAAAAGCAAAGCAAGTGATGTTTAAGATGATCGGAAGTGATCGTGTTACACTTACATAAAACGTGAGAACAAATACGAATCATCCCTTATTAATACAATGAATTTTCGAAGCGCGTTAATTATTAATCAATTTATGTTATTGATGTAGAAAAAACGCGTTTCTATCAGCGAGGATCCATCTTTATTTATGTCGTGAGTAAATCGAATTTCCTTGGCTCGCTCCTTACTGTATTTCTTTTCTCTTTTTTTTTACTTTCACTCGCGTTCATCTCTCTCGCAGAAGACAACTGCCGCGCAAAGAGGTTTTGCCTACGGAAAGACTAGGAGTCGAGAATGGACAGAACGAAACGGGGGTGGTGGAACGGAGGGAAGGAGCGCTCGGTATAACTGCAACTGCAAGCGCGCCGCCTCCGGCGGTACGAGGGAATATATTTCAATCCTTTTCCATCGCTTCGTCCTCGCTCCCATTCCTCGGAGTCTCCTCCCACGCCGAAGTCTTTCTTCTCTCCTTCGTGCGACAGCTTCTTGAACTTACCTATCTAAAGAAGGATTCTTATTCCGCCATTTAAAAATAAACTGTACATCTTCTACTCGAAAGTGTGCGCAGGATATATAATACATTAAGGTATTAAACCCGTCAAATTTCCTGAGATGTATCGTTTGAGAATTTCGCCATTGGCACGTCGAATAAGCTCCAATATAATTTCATCATCGTATTACTTATCAATTTTTGGCTCGAAGTTGAGATCGTATTCTCTTTGGTGCATTTGCACGGAAAGCTTATCCAATTAAAAAAAATAAAAATAAACAGGTACTATTAAACATTATTAATCATAATGTAGACCCTGTACACGAAATATGTTTACCTTATTACTTGTATAACAATGTCGAATATTTGCTTGCGTTGTAAATGTAATAACACACACTAATTTTTATCTATCCCAAGTTAAAATTGTACTTTTACTTTCGACTTCAATTAGGTCTATTGAGTACTTACTTTATGCCTCGAAGTAGTAACATCGGGAAATATTTTACTTTGAGGTTCAAAGAGTTTCTGTTAAATCTCTTGCAACCTCTTAAAACTATCCACAAAGACTTTATTATAGTCAGTAAGTTTAAAATATGTGCATTTGCATGTTTAAAGTATCAAAATAGGCACAAAGAATCTAATTGAAGTCGAAAGTAGAAGTAAAATTTTGTCTCGTGGATGTCTTCGTGGTTATTTGCATCATTCTTGAAATTGCACATTTAGCGTCGCGAGATGCAAGTTAAAGAAATTATGTACATACACATTTATCTTGAAAGATTGTACGTAATTTTCGAAAACTGCGAGATATTTTGAGCTCAATTTAAATATAAGAAATTGCGGAATATTAATAAAGTAATCCTCGTGTCGCTTTTTCTATTCTCTGAAAGAATCATTGCCCTTACACCCTCCGCGACCTCCTAACGCGAAGAACCGAGTCACATCTTGATTGGATTTTCATCCGTGAACGTTTTTATGAAACATTCGTCTCGTTCTTCTCAGTGGCGGTTACTACGCCAAGAAAAGAGGGTTGTCAGCCTTGTCACGTGTGTCTACCGATCAGGTTGGAACGAGTAGAATTTCAATGAGCAGATAGTCGTGAAATTTTATGTCTCCGTCGGAATCCTTATTAAAATCGAGGGCGAGGAGAAGCGTGGCGCTCGTCGGGCGTAATTAAATATGGTTTTTCAACGGGCGCGTTTTGCAATCTGCCGGATCTTCCCAGATCTCGCGTTCCGCATGGACGTCATCACCTAACAGCAGAAACAACAATTCTTTTCGCGCAAGAAGGGTTTTACTTTTTATCCCGCCATCAAATGACAATTACGAAACCGGGCATGTAGACTCTCGAAAATTGGCAGATTGAAGTTTAATGACAAATTCTTTAATTCAACTTTGATTTACTTTAAAGCGATAAAGTTTGCGAAAGTATTTGCTTCCAAAAAGAAATGAAAACATTTTGTTTGTTGGAAATATTTTGAATGTTATTCTGCGCAATATGTAAAAGTGACAATTTTGTGTGTTGCGTACGTATATTTCTAAAATGTCATGAATTATTTCGCACTCGCGTCACCAAGCGACCTATTCCTGTGTGGCATTAATTATGATTAATTATAAGTCGGCCATATTCGAGCGTTGAATAAATTCAATGAACACAGAGTAGATCGTAGATTTTATATACTAGACTCTCTCTCTCTCTCTCTCTCTCTCTCTCTATCAGTTATATTTATTTTAAAACATAAATGAACATACGTATGCATATATAGATGAAAACTTAAACACGTTAAACATGCTCATCAAAGTACATTAACCAGTAATTGACTGGCTTGAAATTTTCTCAAAATTAAACTTAATTAATATTACAACCTCGTAATATAATCATATATAGTTATATGTGAAAAATTTTTTTTACTAAAAATATAAACGAAATGTCTTATCGGTACCAGCTAGATCTTAGTACTGATATTTATTGTGTGATCTTATACCTTTTCAAGTTTACGCAATTCTCTAAGATACCCGCCCCGTAAAGTCGGAAAGTCTCAGATTTGATCCCTAACTGAAGTAAATTCTTTTTTTAGGGAGAATGAGTTCTCATATTTAGATACTTGTTAGTATCATTTATTATGATATTTTCACCTTTCGATCGATGTTCTCAGTTTACTTAAAATTAATTGCTTGACATAGGGTTCGACCCTTCGGGAACCTTAGACACCTCTGCTAAAAGATGCAAAATAATTCTTTCATCAATTATTCTTGTCATTAATTTTTATTTTGTAGCTTTCCACAATGATTACAGTAATTTCATCAAACATTTAACTCTTTTCTCTCTTTCTCTCTCTCTCTCTCTCTCTCTCTCTCTCTCTCTCATTCTTTCTCTTTGCATTTAAGAAGAATTCCGCCGCTAACGGATTAATGTCGCGCGTAGCGGAATGCCGCCGTTACGTAAAGTCGTGTACCAAAGGTAGACCGCAATGTCTGCGAGGGGACACAATGGTTGCGGGACACGGAGGGAAGTGTATACTGTGGCGCGGGGTGGTCGTTCCTACGGAATACGGGAAAGAAACGACGTTAACAAGTCCCGGTTAATAATGCAGCACCGACGAGCAGGCGCTATGCACTATAGTAGTGTACACAGATAGTCGCCCCAGCTGCCTGCGACGTCGTATTCGTCGTCGTCGTCGTCGTCGCGCTGCGTCTTCAGGAAATTGAGAATCTCTCGGGTCAACGGAGCAAGAACGGTGGCACGAGGTGGATCCGCATGAAAGGCTAATAAGTCCGCGCCACGATTTATCGTGCCGCACGTACTTACTTTCGCCCGCTCGGCTTCGAGTTAATTAAATAATCGTCCGACGTTTCCGTTTTATTATCGCAGTCAGCGACTGCTACGGTGTCTCAGCCTCTCGATATCGCGTGACGTTGATAAAGATCGACACCCATTGCGTCAGATAGCCCGAGCTGCCCTTTGTGAGCGTGCATTTGTGACGTTGCCTGTGCGAAGATTATTTTCGGAACGCAGGAGGGAGCCCTTGGATGTAATAAAAAGCTAAGGGCCGGGATAATTTAAGGAGGTGTCATGGAAAAGACCGTTAGCGTGGAGACTCGACAGAAAGAGTAGAATAAAATAGAATAAAGTACAACGGAATAGAGGATAAGAAGAAAAATTGTACAGATTAAATAAAAGCGACGACGGGAAATGAAATAACGCAGTCTTCACTTATTAAAGGGTTATAGAGATGTGCGATTTTGCGATTTATTGCTGCTACCGCAATTTTCTTTTCAATCGCAGTGATATACAATTCGCATTGGTGTACAAATAGATTTTTAATTGCGATTTTGCATGCGATTTCAAATTGCGCCTGCGATTTAAATTTTCAAATGGACCTCAAAATCGAACTTTTGTAATTAACTATTTATTCATTGATAAACGTTTGTAAAGGAAAACTGCAAACATTTTTGTTACAAAATGCTTTTTAATGAAAATTATGTATTTATTTCATGATTTAAATATTATGAATGCACATTTGGTAACTATTATTTTTAACATTAGGTTTAACTAATTGGTTTGCAATTTATTCTCTTTATTAATTCGTGAAAGTTTTGTAAACTGTGATATTTAATAGCGTGGAATAAAAAATACATAACAAATATAGAAATAAATGACCAAACAGAGAGCATAAGATGTTCATGTGAATAAATTATTTTAATATTAATTTAAATTGAAACAAACATGTTTTGGATTTACTTAGCCCTTTTCAGTATTTATGATAAATAATCAAAATGTTATTTTGTAAACATTTTACAACAGTTACAGATAATATTAACGTTATTGTTGTATATAAATAAACATTCTGTGAAATTTTATGAGAAAGAAAGTGATTGTTTGATTAATAAAAATATATAAATTTAAAATTGTTACAGATAATATAAATTGTATACAAATTTAAAATTATTATACGTACACAAATTCTTATTTAAGATACAGAGAAGATGCATGCAAATATTGAGAATAAACATTTGCATATATTACATTTAAATATAAATAGTTTAATATTTACTGTTTTCTTTAACTTAATAATTCTGAGTGTTATTTTAATTATTATGATACTGTGAAAATTTGCGGATGTAATGAGACTAAGTGACTTTATATCTATAAAACGGAAGATCGTAGCGACATAGAACAAAATGCATTTTAAATGTAATAAAAGTTCATACTTTCACGTAGTGTAAACGAAATTAAAAAAAAAATTTACTACAAGTGTTGCAATACCATAAAAACCTTTAAAATCATCGTTTTTTACCTCTTTGACATTATTTTTCCCAAAATTTCAACATAATACCCAAATATAGCAACAAATTCATGTTCAGCGCGCAAAAATTTATAAAAATTACTTAGCCTTATTACATCCGCAGAAAAAAACGTTTATTTTAGTAGACTAGTGTAATATTATGTATAGTGTAATATTTTATACAATTTTTTATGCCGTATTAGCAGTGTGACTAACGCAAAATAAAAAAAACCAAACATAATTTTCTTTTTCATAAAATTTCATATAATTCAAAATGTTTACAATATAAATGAAACGTGATACAAAATTGTATTTGTTACAAAATTACATACAATTTAAAATATTTTAAATTGTATGCTATTTTGTAATAAACACAATTTTGTATCACGTTCCATTTATATTATTAATCTTGTATATTTTATATAAGATGAAAACCGCGATATGTATAACATTCACCACGATTTTTAAGTAAATTTGCAATTACAATGCATTATTGTGTATATCGCACATATTCAGTTATAGGAGAATTAAAAAATATTTTTTAACAATATGTAAAGTTTTTATTTGAAGAGGTAAATATAATACATTTCTGATTTATTAAAATAAATCTGAAAAATAAAAGAAAATGTTAACAATTTTTAATTAATCGGATAAATCACGTTTGAAAGAAATACTTTCAAAACATAATGACACTTTTTTTAATGTATTGTAATTTTAAATCTTTTTTAACTTTTTTAAATTATATTTTTAAAACAAACGCATTCTATATTTATCTCTTTAAATAAAAAGTTGTAAGTGATGTTGAAAAATATTTTTTTCAATTTGCTAGTGTTCTATAATTAATGTCGATAGCCAGTGCTTTGATGTTATTGATATATTGAAAATAATCCATAACTACGCACCTTAATAAAGGCTAATTTGCTTTGATAATATATACAGGTCTGTAATATTTTTTTCTGTTAAAATATTAGAGCAAAGGCTTTTCAGTATTTCAATTGATAATAAATTTCGACCGCCCAAGAATCTTTTCGGAAACAATAGAAATATCTCATAAATCTTCACGAGCGATATTTTCTATTGATGTAGAATTCGGCCTGCTCTTTATCAGTTTCTAAAAGTGAGTGAGATTACTGAACATGTCCGGCTATACATTTCAAGATAGCCTTACGGTCCAAGGAAAGTCCTATCGTCCTTTTCGAATGAGTGTAGCTCCGGTCTCTAAGTGAAACGTATGTATATAGGCGCGACCGAGCTTAGGGACGATAAAACTACTGGGTTCGCGTAGCCATAAGTATTTATTTGCGCAGCGTGGAATCCGGAAGAGAGAAATAGCCCGGGATCCGAAACTCAACGCGGACCTATCGATGAAACGTGTTTCTGATATTTATCTTTCTCTCACCATCGTTTTAAACCGAGACGTATCGCTAGGACGCTTCTACATAATTGAAAAAAAAAAAACGCTACTGATCTTAAAATAAATGACAAATTGCGTTTCGATTTTAATGAGAAAGGTTTTTCTTAAAACTTATTTTTCTTATAATGCATGAAGTCTTTTTTTGCTAATTTGATTTTTACATTTGTTTATACCTAGTTATTACATGTTAACATATCAGCTTATTATTAAGAGTAAAAAATCTCAATAATTACATTATATAATCAATAATAATCAATAAATTTCTACAAAAGTTGCATTTTGTTTCAACACTTTTCTATAAATTAATTCTTAAAAACGTACTTTTTTTCGGATCTAACAAAGTAAAGTACTTTCTTAAAGAAAGATATAGCGTGCAAATAAATAGAGTATATAAATTTACTCTGTCTGTCTCTCTTCTGTCGCGTTTGCAGTTAAGTACACGGAAAAATCAATAACATCCAGATAACGTACGGTAACGAAAAACTGTTCCATTTACAAATGTGTAGCGCAAACACTTGCGGGTGAGCAGCGTTAATCGCTTCTCGCACTCGCGTGCTGTTTAACGCAGCGTAACGGCAGCTCGCTACTCGTTACGCGGAAAACTTTACGTTTACCACGCGCGTGAAGACGAAGGAGCGTACGCGCGCGAGAGGCGAGAACGGGAGCTATTATTGGCAGGCAGCCGTGGTAAACCACATAAATCACTTCGCGCACCCGAAGTCCGTGTTGATTAGCCGTGATATACCATGGATGTCAAGCTGCGAGTTCACTCGTTGCGAAAGAATCGATTGAGACGGCGATCTACTGGGTGTCTCAGGTATGTCACCCGGAAACCCGTAGACTTTCTTGCAACGGATTACGTTATATTCTAGTTATCTGCATCAGTGAAATCTTATTGTTTTGCAATGTGGAGAGAGTTATCAAATACGTACGACTTCGGTAACTTTTTGTTATTGTCGAAATTTAGTACTTATTTCTGTGCAAATAAGCATTAAAAATTGTAATTTGACAGATACTTGTTACTAAAATATTTCACTTTTTACTAATAACAAATTAATTTATTACAAATCTTTTTGCAACATTGCTGCAAAAAGTACGATTTAGGCAATCGATAGTCTATTATAAATCGTATTTGAGGGTTTTCTAAATAGTAGCGTTTTTTTAAATATTAAATTTATAAATTAAAATAATTAAAAGTGTTAGGAATCATGAATTAACACTTATTTTATTAATAATAAATCGGAAAAAGGATTAAATATATAATAATTAGTAAATAATAATAAAAGGAAATGATGATGAAATAAAACTGACCTGAATTTATTTATATTGACATACTTTTATATTTGTATTGATTATTAGTTTTATTATTATTTCAATCTTATATTAATGCCATTTATATAATATTTGTGGTGGTACAATTTAGGAAATTCGACAGATTTTATAAAAATATTGATTTAATGTGTATAATAATTGCAAATGTATATACATGTACAATTCGTGTAAAATATTTTACAATAATCTACTTTCATAAAAATATAAAAATTCAATATAATATTGTACGATTATGTAATTAGGCTATACAAATTGATATAAAAAATTAACATCAATTGTACTTGATTTTTTTAAATGTTGTTATTATACACAAAACAAGATGTAATCTATTAATTTTTGTCTATATTACTCATTCCATTATTTTACATTTTTGTCACTAAATGTTAATTATATTAAATAAAAATGTTAAATATTGATGAGGTAGGTGATTTAGGCGACCGATAATACGTATCCATCAGCTCTCACCTTCGGAAAAATAAGGATATAATAACCGGAATTGAAAACGATTTTCTGAGAAACCGCTCTCACTTCATTTTTGTGTTACAGTGCTTGTCACTTTTAAAATCTCTTCCACACGCTCCCCATGCTCGGGAAAGAGGCGAACGAATAGATTTTTTTTTTCCACGCGCTGTAATATGCGGTGATATCCGTCGAGGACGATGGTTCCCGCAAACGACGCACCGGATACCGATAAAAAAAAAAGTATATTCTCGGCCCCGCGGCAATCGAATAAAAATCTCGGGCGCACGCCGCCGCCACCGCCGTCGCCGCACCGGTCGGCTCGCTCTCGCAAACGCGATGAACACGGCGAACGCGCGCGCGTTGCACACCATTTCTCTTCCCGCGGATATAAAATCGAAACGGGATACTTTGCCTCGACCGGCTAGATACCCGGGCTAGAAAAGCGATAAAGCCAGCTGGAAGCTCGAATCGCGTGCGAACGCGCGCGATCGGATTTAGTCCCCGAAATCCACACGTCTACGCCGAAAAAATTCTCCCGTTTATTCATTCTAAATTCATCCGCCACGCCCGAATGCTCGGCCGATGTTATCCCGCCGCACGCTGACGCTGGCTGGCTGCGTCGACAGAATCCTCGATGCAATCTCAAATCGGTGTGGAGGAATCTGGAAAATCTCCAAACAGCCGTCAATGTTAATATGGGAATTGCCAGAAAATTTTCTCTGATTCAATAATTATTATTTCGCCAGGCTTTTTTTTTGCATTTTAACGTCTAATATTTCCGGCAGATATAATGAGTATTAATCGGCAGATATAATGAGTATTGAAAATTAATCAAACGGAAATAGCCTTTGTGAAAAATCTGGAATTACACGAAACCATACAGCAGCAAATTTTTTATAATTAAAAAATTGTACTCACGTGCTGAATGAAATTGCGAATAAATAATTCAATTAAATTAAATTCTGCGAAACGGTTAGTTTAATTTTCTCTTTCTCTCTCTCTCTTTCTCTCTTTATTGCATTGCATTTTGTTATAACAAATATAAAATTTTAATCATTTCATCGTTGATGCGCTTTGCGCGCGCACACACACACACACACACACACACACACACACACACTATATATTAGAATTTTAATTTTTTAATTATCAAACGCAAGGACTAATTTCAATAAAGATTTCCAAAATATTTGAACGGTATATTTATTACCGCTTTCATTACGAATCACGTTTCTGGATTAGTTGAGGAGTGATGCTGAATACAAATTTCGTACACTCGCGGATGACACGTTCACGTGTGTGTATGCGCGTGCGGATGCGTGGATTAATGATCGAATGTCCGTGGTATCGTTGCGGTCGTGACGAATGGATCAAGGCTCTTCGGTGTGACCAGCGAATGGCGACAGACCCCGAAGAGAAACGGTCTTGGAGACACCATTTACGGCGAAACGATAGAAGGACGCTCGAGGGGCAAGTTCTTCTTCCATATATGCCATGGCGTTTACTGTCGATCGATGTGACGATCAATTTTTAAAACCACCTGAAACACTCGCTGCCAGATGCTATTAGGATACTTTAGTGTTCGCGACATGTCGATGGCCTATCAATAACGTTGACGTTCTCTCTAATCACCGTATGTAATACACTTTATCGTATCTGCGAGCCAATTTTTTTTTAACGGCACGCACGTTCATAGTTCTTGACAATTTCGCGTCGAAAAAATGTAATTATCCTGAGAATTTGAACGCCATCTAAAATTTTCGCATATGAATTCCATGAATGCTACCATATAAAGTCACGAAAAGCGCAATTCACATTTCAAAACCAAGTATTTCAATTTAATTTAATTTAATTTTAACGTTATGTGTATTATATTCTTTTTATTTTGCCGGAATTTAGTCTTAATTATTTTTTTTTTAGTTAAAACAATAATAATAACGGTGCGTAATTTGAACAGCTAGAAGATATATATAAAATTACATTTGAAATACTATTTGTACACTAATCGGCGCATATAAAATATAACAATAGACTACATATAGACTTTTCATAACTTCTGTTCGATAGAGTTCTAATTCGAGGGCCGGGAATCGCACCCCCGCTGCTTGGGATAAATATAATTTCTTATTTATATAAATTTAATAATCTTTCTCTCTTTTATTCGATCTTACCGCAATAAAATAAAAAAAGTTACTTAAAGAAAATTTATAGTATAAAATGTTATACACATCTAGACAAAAATTATATTTAAATTGATGAAATTGTTTTCGTTGATTTTGTTAAATTGAAATAAAAATATCTTTGAGGAAAATAAAAATTTATTTGATTTCAAGAAATGATCTTATCAATCATTCTTAAAGTAAACAAATTATTTGTTTAAATGATTGGTTTAATTTTAATAAATAATTATTTAATTCAAAGAAAGTATTGGCAGAAATGTAAGACACAATTTAATTATTCTGATTTTAAAAATATATTTCTTTTATTATAAAAAAGGTTTGCGTTGCACGACAAAACATTTCTTTAATTCTAATAAAAGGAACCATCATAAAATTTCTGCAAATTAAAGAAATTTTTTTAACAGTATAACAATGTACAAATTTTTTTGAGTCAAACAAATATTTTTTGATTTAAAGAAATCTTTCTCTAAGTATATAAAAAGTAATTTTTGCAATGCCGATTATTTTGAATACAGTTTTAATTTTTGAATCTTATGTTTGTGTGTTACAGTATCATCGTAGCTTTGTGGCTGAGTAACCGCTTGTAAGTACTTCGCTCGTTACGCATCGGTCGGTGAGTCAGTAATAATTTTTTTTCATTATATTTGCATGCTTTTCAAATGTCCTGCGCAGGATCAAAGTATTATATTATCGCGCGATTGTATCCGTATTTTCGCGAGTGAGTGAGTCAATCTGAGGAAGAAAAGGAAGTCTAGAAAACAACTTTGGGTGAGTAATATTTGTAACATGTACTGAATGTATGTATAACATATCCATACCAATCGATGGATATCGTATGTTACAGATATTCTTCGAGGTGGAAAGCGACGAGAAGAGAACATCATCCATCGTCGCCGACTTATAATAAAATAAACGAACCGCAGCCGGTTCGTCGCGTCGCGCGTTTTTTTTCCGGGAGTGCCGTTTAAGTATTGGACTAATGAACTTTTCATAACTCCCATTCGATAGAATCCTAATTCGAGGGCCGGAAATCGCACCCCCGCTGCTTGGCAGTGAATATCCTCACTGGGGCGTTGCGCATGGTGGGCGTGCGCGCCGCACCGCGACGTTCCATGCCGAGTGCCCGTGCACGAGGTAATGCCGGGCCGTATGTACGACATGTTCGTGTGCATGTTGCGCGGCTGTCTGGTTGTGTGAGTTTACACGCTCTTTCTCCGGCGATCGGTTCGGTCCTAAGCGGTTAGAGTTCGGATCGGTTGCCTTGGATTCGCACGTTTCTCTTGCTTTCGTCCACCATCCTAAGGCTTTCTTAGATCCTTGATACCTTTTTTGGATTCTTTGGATCTGGGGTTCGAGCTAGGTGAATGACGTTTACTCTGACTTGGTCAGAACTTGGCCTTGTAGGTTAAGCTTGTGACGAGAGGCTGGCTCTCATTTCCTGATTCGTCTAAAATGCTAGACGTCGGTAATGAGTACCTTCTTCTCTCGTCCTGCCGGAGTGTCTTATCGACGCCGCTTGGATATAAGATCCAGTGGGACTGATTAAGATGATCCGTTGGCTGGGCGTATGAACGAGTCAATTTTAGACGTGATTTTTGTGAGACAAGAGGCTTCGGATTCAATGCCATTGATTTCGTCTTCTTCCGCGTGGGACTTACCCTTGTTCGGGGGCGGGTACGCGTGCGTTCTACTCGTCGACTCGGGGTGCTGAATTCACGGGAATCCCTCTGAATGGGAACTCATATCATGGGTTTTATTAACCGGAAGTGCCGCAATATCGCGCGAAAGCTTTATAAATAATTAGTCCACGCGCGCAAATTTACTATATTATTCGCGAGTGTTTCGCGTGTGCAACGAAAGGAAGAGGCTTAACTACCTGGAGGACTGAGAGGAGGAGGAGGCCTGGGAGAGGCATCGGGCCTCAGCGGAGCAACCTTGGAGTAAATTTTTTATTTATATAGATTTAATAATCTTTCTCTTTTTTATTTGATCTTATCGCAATAAATTTAAAAAAAGGCTACTTATATAAAAAAAAAAGAATTTATATGAAATTTTATACCCAAAGAAAAGTTATGTAAATTGATAAAATTATTTCTTTAACATAGTTTTTTTAAGTTCAAATAAAAATAGAAGATTGCGAAGAATAGAAATTTATTTGATTTTAAAAGATAACGTTATTAGCCTTAAAAAAAAAAAAATTCTTCAAGTAAAAAAAATTTTTTAACTGTATAGCATTGCACAAATTTCTTTAAGTTAAACAAATATTTTTTAACTCAAAGAAATCTTTCTTTGAGTGTATAAGAATTAACTTTTAAAATATTAATTATTTTGAGCGCAATTTTAATTTTTAAATCTTATGTTTGTGTGTTACAGTAATCACCGTGGCTGATTACTCCGCTCGTTGCGCATCGGGTCGGTGAGTCGTAAATCAATTTTTTAAATTATATTTTAAGGTTTTCCAAATATCCTGCGCAGGACAAAAAAAAATGATACTAAAAGAAAGAGTTTTGAAATAGCTACCAAATGTTATGTTATGTTGTATGTATGAAGTATATAACACAATTAAAATCGTAAAAAGACCAATATTAAAGACTCCGAAAATAGCTTAGTAGCTAACAGAAAACAAAACATGGAATAACAAAAACGACCTGCTGCTTCTCGAGATATTTACACGAAAAGGTTTTATAATGGCAAATTTGCATTGATACTGATAGGAAAATAACGTCGAGTTCTCTCATGTGCATACAAAATTGTGCGCGAGAAAACTAGAGGATTTGGTGCTCTGCACGCCGTATCGGTAACGATAAACACGCCAGACTATAGACATTCGAAGACGTTTTCAACCGTCGCGCGACTTTACTCCCCTGGCTTCGAATTCTTCTACGAGAAACAGAATTTGCGCAATCGAGGCCTGAGAATGTTTCTCGGTTTACATAAGGTGTTCATGCATTTATTCGCGTCCTTGCGTAAAACCTTTAATAATACATGGCAGATAAGGATACCAAATGGAGTTTCGTATGCAGCGGTGCGCAGTTCATTTTTCATGTGCATCCGCATGAGCATATCGCGAGAAGATATTGGGATGCGCATAAGTTCGTGAACATTATGTGCGTCGTCGTCTACATAGTGACTACTGAAATTCTGAAAATCGCACATTAAAGATACAGAAACTGCTGGAGTCAAAATATTATTTGAGTTTTTATTACGGACACGTTACTTCGTCGGCAGCTTAAATATTTTATTCTCGACGTTTTAATCCTTGATTTCTTAATTCCTTAATATTTTCTGCTAATTTAAATATTGGGCTTTCTCTCTTTTCTTTTAATAAATGATAAAAGTTGATAAATTTATTGTAAAGAGATGCACAAAAATCTATTTATTTCAAGCTCGGGGGAACTAGACAGACAAGACATACGGAACCGACTGTCGAGAAATCTTGAAATAACGTTTAAAAGAAGATTTTATGTGATATTATACTGTAGAAAAGATAATATTTCGATTCATAGCAGCTATGATAACTTGCATGATCCAAAATGAAAATCAAAAAGTAAGAAATCATTTATTATCACGTAAAAATAAATTTTAGTCCACTTTTGTTCGAGACGTTTTGATAGTGCAGCATGATACAATAATGTGAAGAATAATTTATCCGCATTTTTTTTCTTTTCCAAAATAACTAAAAAATGTTCTGCATCGCTCGATTTATGATAGGAATTTGATACGTCTTATAATAAAAACTGGGGCTAGTTGATCAACTTTTCAGTTTTAAATCGTTATAGACAAAACAGAGAGATTTATCGAAAAAGCAAATTCTATATCAGTTACTGAATACATTGGATTACCTAATACTATTTTTATAATAAGTGAACACTAATAAGAAACTAACGTATTTTTTAATACATTTCTTATGTCAAATAGGATCGAGATAAGAAGTAATACATATTATTTCTTATACATATATTAATATAAGATATTAATATATTTAAATATATTTTTATTTATTTCATTGTTTATTGAAAATTGGAATAAAACTCAATCACTTATATTTAATTAATTCTTAATTATAACATAAAATTTTAAAAGTTTGCTTAGTTTTATAGTTACTTTTCAATAAAGTTACTTATAAGTTAAATGTGGGTATCTGGAAAAGAAAAAATATTATAAAATTTACCACTATCTGCACGAGTATTTAGCACGTGTATTTGTTACATCAGAATAAAATTGACTTACATGCCTCCATTAAAAAAAAAAATTTGAGACGTGCAAATAATAAGACAGATAAATTAAAACAATTTGCGAGAATATATTAAGCAAAATCTATATTTATTAACAAGAGGCACGGTCGAGTCTTGCGCCAAATAAACGCACAGCGAATATCTAAATAAGCATGAAATGCTCAAACAACTGCGTAATAATTTAATAAAAGAATGAGAGTAAAAAATATAGAAAAAAATAAGACAACAATATTTATTTGATTACATAATTTTTCGATAACACTTTGTAGTTCTTGAACAGTATGCAACTGTATCGAAATACTGTGGCCACTGAACAGCAATGTTTACTGCATGTACAAACACGGTTATAGCTATCTCCAATGTTTTGTTTTGAATATAGATCCAATTAGTCAGCTTACCTCTATAGTCAACTAGCTTCAGTCTCCCCAATAGATATTTAGTAAAATTCCGTAATTACAACACAGTAATTACAATTATTCTTCCGAAATTGACATCGGTTTAACGAGTTAAACAAATTAATGTTCTAGACATAAAGTAAGAGGGCATCTAAAGAAAAATCTCAAGAATACAATCCCATGAAATGTAGTACTGGAACGGAAATGTGTACCGAGGAGGTTTTTATTCCTGTAACTTACCAAACATGTTGTCCAGAGGGGAAAATTTTAACGACAACGTCTCGCGAAGAGATAAAGAGATGATGGAACGCCGGGACTTTTTTCGGCGCGTGCACATAACCCGCGGAGCGTGTGTAAGCCAAGGGTGTTTCCGCTGATAGTTCGCGTTGCCGAGGATTCTGATAAATTTAATATACCGCTCGTCGCGCGGAGCGCCGACAATAAAAGGCTCTTTAAAACGGACCGTAATTCATTACGATCCCGGGAGGATTGCACATTGTCCCGTTGAAACGATACCCCGTCTCTCCTTATTACGTCACTTTATCGTCGTTAATCCCCTAATGGTCGCAGCTTTTCCGCGACCAGCGGGCGGCGGCAGTCGCGTAAAGTGTTTCTTCTTGCGCTCCTCGCATTTATTTCCGGTCATCCTAGCCGGCGACTATTTTAAACGATAGAATCATCGGGTTCTTGCGAGGAGAGAACCAAGTGCAGTGCCAGTGTCCAGAAGCGACACTGAAGTGTTAAGGATCGAAAGGTCGAGAGTGACGTTTTCTGCGGTTTGTCCGATTTATTTGCGTCTACTTTATTCAGTATTATTTATGATATTAATCGCGTTAAGTCGTTCAGCTCGCCTGTTGAAAATATAAATACACACATTGCTTAAAACGTAAATAGATTTATCTTAACCTATTTCGGCGCAATCAAACTTGATAAACGATCGTTTAACCGTAACTTTTAGACCCGTATCTCTTTTCTTTGAAATATTACACATGATTATATGAATAAATAACGGTTTCTATCCCCTGTGTAAAGAATGGCATCTAAGGGACTATTTTAGTGCTGGCCTCGATTCGTACATATCCTTGATTCCAGGATCCGTCGGAAATCACTCTGGGATGCGAAGGTGTCTTTTGTGTACAAAGTATTTTTTTTGCAGCTAAAAACTTTTTTTCTTTATTTTTAACTGGTGAAAATATTAATAACGAAATAATGATAGCAATCTGAAGTTATTAACATTATCACATTTCTAAATTTTATATATTTTATACGTAATACAAGGCCGTATGGCCGATACATTCTTAAAAACAACGTCGAATCTATGCATTTGGAAACTGTGAATTTCTTTTTCCTTGGATAAACATTGTGTTTCTCAATCCTCCCGACTCGTTTTTCGCGGACGATTTGTGAAATTCTCAGCGACGAAATCTTCTCTTTTGCGCTCTTTATTATTAAAAAAAGTGAGATATTAATTTACATATACCGGCGGAAGGATTAAATTCTAAATGTGTACTCTGCAGAGCAGACCGCTGAATTAGCCGCACGCAATTCACGTCATTGTAGCGGCTGGTTTGCGACCGAGTGAAGCGTACGCTAGCATTCGCGCTTCCAGCCGCGTTGGCCGGAAGATAAATGTTTTTGCTGTAGCTACCGAGATAGCGCCATGATTTATCTGTCCCTTAAATTAATCCGCCTGGGGGTTTGACGCGACACCGCGCGCTGCGAGAACTTCGCCGTCCGATTTCCAGTGACCGCCTGCCTCTCACCTCCGTATTGCGGTGGCGGTCTTAAGCGAGACACGGAATGGATCCCGTACAAAAGAAGCGCGCTATCTCAGAACCTTGACATGGAAGGCAGAATTAGGAAAAACGACGATCTTCTCGAGGTGTTAATACTCTCGGACTATTTGCGATCGAAAAGCAAAAAGGAAAAGAGATAATCGAATCTTTCTAAGGATTCGATGCGTTCTATTTTCAAATAAATTTCAGATATTTGCACGAAAAAACGATATTATTTACGATAACGTTTAAAAATTTAGATACATATAAATCTGAAAATCATTTTATTGGGGCAAATTAATTCCACAGGACATTCTGTTTCATCCTGCTTGAGCATTCACGTAATTATTTTAGTTATTCAACAAGATTATTTTCAATTTTGTATCTACACTGAAGAAACAAAGTCGAAAGATTAACACGCAAATGTTATTTGTGATGTATTCGACGATATTTATTGACTATAACAAAATTCGATCGTGATGACAAAGCACACATTTCCGTGAAATGTATTTCATTTTTCTTATTAATTGGTATATTATTAAGAATGAAATTTTATTTTGTAATTATATTTAAATAAATGTTTTTTTAGTGAAATAAATTTTAATTATACAAATAACTTTTTAAGTATTTTTTCTTAAGTACAGCTAAATTTTTAGATGTTTCAGCAAAAGTTTTCTTTCCTAATGGCGATATTTTGTTTTCGCAGTATCTTAACTAGAAATCTCGCGTTACAGATATTTAATAAAAAAATATGCGCATCGTCCATCAGAAATACTTAATAAAAGAAATAAATAACGGTGAAAAAATATAGGACATCCGATTGGATTAGCGTTATGCAAAAATCGGCAGCAAAGTTGTCAGATGGAATTACGAGACAACGATTTACGGGACAACTTTTATAATTTTGTTTGGTGCGATACGATGCTCTCGATGCCCTTGGCATCTGCGTCGTATATTCACATGTGATTTCGCACTGAAAAAAAGATTCAAAAATTGTATTACGTGATAAATTGATGTGAAATTCCAATAGATGTATTCGTGCATTAATAAAGTGATTGAAAATGAAATATCTGACGTGAGATTTTTTAATATTTTCTGCGGAAAATGTGCACAATGTACTTTTTAACACTGTAATTATCGTATTTTATTTCCTAATGAGTAGTTCAATATTTAATTATATTAGCTAATTAGCAAATAATGTAACGAAAATATGAGTTTATCGACTTTTTTTACTGAAACATCTACTTTTATATGCGTTATGTTCTTGTACATTCTTGACTGAAAAAAATCACGATTCTGCATTTTGCTATACCACATATAAACGAAACAATCAGATATATTTATTTAATAAATAAATGTACAATATATATGTACAATTTCCAATACATACATGTTCTTGATAAAAATTATATATATACAGTAGTAGTCATAAAAATAAAGCCACTGGGAAAGGAAAACAGCAATCATTAATGAAAATACTAATGTTTTAATTTTTATAAAATTTATTTTATCATATTATTTATTTCAAAATTTTTATTTTATTGCAACTTACATTAAAATAAAAAAAATGTAAAAAATAGAATAAAACTAATGTAAACGCATCAATTTTTATATGTAAAATGATTTTATTTACATAATCATCACTGTATAGTTATATAATGTATATATATTATACATCGTATCATCTAATGAAAAAATTTATATATTTTATGAGACAGTTCGGCTAGAAGAAGCACTCGTAAAGTCTAAAACCGCAGCATCGTCGATCCACACGTTCGCGCCGACTCGACAAACGAGCGCGGCATGCAGCGAGCGTGAAGAAATTTTATTCGACACCGCCGCGCACGAATGGTTAATCCGCGATGGCTTTGCGTCTCGCCCTGCCGTGACACGCCGCAGTATCGTGGGAACTTCACGATCCGATTGTTAACCGCTAACAGTGACTAACTGCCGGACTCATGTTTCGCGATTGCGGCGGTGTTCCGCACGACACGAATCGCGCGGTCGCCGAGTCGCTAAATTCACCGTCGAAACTTTATTCGCGACAATACAGCGCTGCAAATATTGCGCTTTGGCGGAATGCAATTTTACAAAATCGTCCGTATGCGTCGGGCAAATTTTATTAATCTAATAAATCGCGCGTCTCTCTAACGAACTCATGTATTGTTATTTGTACTTAAATTAATTAATTTGATTGAATACATTACAGTTTGAGTTATTCACCTGGAAAATGGAAAAAACGAAAAGAACGCATTTACAATAATTAAACTCATTATTTGGAACACAACGAATAGACATTCATTCTTTTACTTTTGCCATTTTTACGCGTTTTATATTATATTGACATTTATTATATTGATTTAATTATTTTCTTATTAATCTGTAACACATAAGAGAGAGTTGTCCAACAAGTATCACTTAAGTTATATTTCATTATATTTTCTTCTCAAATTAAATAATATAATATAAATATAAAAATTACACATTATATTACATTTATCATATTTAATTATTACATTATTACATTAGATATTTAATACACAAAATGTTTAATACACGAAAAGACCAATTTTGCTGAAATACAGATCTGAAAATAATTGTGTTAAACCATTTAAAAAAATTATATTGGATATTTAACTTGGTTGCTAAAATGTCAAAATTACAGCATCATTATCATGCTTGGGCGTCTCAAAATTATTTTGACGGCTTAACATAAAATTATTTTTTAATTTGTATCCAGCTAAATTTTTTAAACGCTGTAGTACAGTTATTCTTTCTATGTACCGATTTTATTAAACAGTATAATAAAATATTTATTAAAGATTTTATAATTTAATCTTTAATAATTTATATATTTATATTACATGCATATCTTTCTGTCGATTTGTGTACTGTAGTTTTAATGTACGCCAATGTACACTAGTCCGTCCAACCGAATTTGCTATCATATTTGTGTCACTGAATATTGTTTATATTAAATATAAAATATTGATACGAGGTATGCGATTTTAGGTGATCGACACGCATTCAGCAGCTCTCGCCTAATCGAGAATTAACTTTCTTCATTGCATCGCGGATTTATCGTCGCGGTGATAAAATAATAAGTCAATCTCTATGTTACGCTTTATGGTTCCTGTCCGCTTTATCGCGGCAATCAAGGTGTCGCAACACGCAATGCACCGCGCTATAAACGGTACTGCACACGCTTCCTACTGCGATAGCGTCGTGAATTGCATTTTCTGCGTCCGGTCCAATTAATTCCCCCCGTGAATCTAACTCGCATGATCCTCGTCGCACCTTTCACGTCGCCTCTTTCCGATAGAGGAAATCCCCGTTTGTCACGCTATAACGCGCGTTCCTCGCGATTTTTCGCGTGACATAAATTAAATCCGTAATTTCGCACAGCTATCTTTCAGCATTAATGCGACCGAGACCTGGATTTGAGTACTCCATCGCGAAAGTAACACGTGACGGGCCTTGTTTTGTAAAATTTATCGAATTAGACCGTGTCCATGTGACAACGGATGTCGAAACAAGAGTATTCAATTTCACATCAGAGTGAGGCATTTAATTTCACAAGTGAAAATGGATCTCTCTCTCTCTCTCTCTCTCTCTCTCTCTTTCTCTCTCCGCAACGTTCGATCTATGCCGCGATTGGTACCGTATCATCGCCGGATAAAGCTTTAATAGTAGGCTCTCTTGACAAATTTGCAATCAACTATTCCTTTATAAAAACTGAACTATTCCTTCTTAGAAAACTTAACAAAATAAATTCATTATTTGTCGAATTCGTACACATATTATTTCACACATTAAATTCAATTGCATTATTAGAAAGTCATATTCAAGGTCTTCATACTAAACTAAAATTAAAAAATTAATGTCTAACAATTTTTTCAAAATTATACAGAGAGTATACACCTGTAAGAATCGCTGCTAGCTGCAAAAGTAAAGTTCAGTTTTCATAAAAACTCACTGAATACTAATGATCAGTAACCATCCTACAATATTTAAATTGACTGTAACAAAATAATTTTAATGGTTGCTGTTAGAATTCAATTCGCAAATTATACAAGATCTAATATAATGTATCTTGATATCTCACCATCCTATACGTATCTCATAACATCCGTCTTTCCTCTAGTAATAATACGCATATTAATATCTATTAGTTGAAATAATTATAATTATATAATTATAATTGGCATCAAAGATGACTGTGAATTGTAGTAATTGCAATCAGTGTATTTTTCTATCAGTGTATTACAGTACATAACGTTTACACGCAGATATTTCCATTAGTTTGTCTGTGTTAAGTTTCCACATCTAAGTGCAAACTAAAGTGCACACATGATCCTTAAGCGAGATGCAGACATATACGCTAATGTTTGTCGATGTGACATTGGCTACATCACATGCAACTTCATGTGGCTAACCAACATCAACAGCATTTCTAGCATCTGCCATGTGTGTGTAACGGATTTTTTAAAAAAACACTAAAGGGAATTATATTGTTCTGCTATTGCCGATGCATTGGTATTTCCATTCAGATGTTTAGACAGCTGGACATAGATAAACAATTTGCGGTGCGTCGTTTACATTCACAGTGATTTCGTAAAAAAATTCACAATGAAATAGTACATCGGGCTTCTTGTAAACGATACATAAGAGTTCGTAAAAGCGGGCTATTCATAATACATGATTCCATAAGTAATCAGATTTTCCATAAGTAATCAGATTTTCATTAAATATAGAATTTAACACCTAATAACGAAGATACTACGAGTGGTCTTAATACGTACAAGAGCTTTACAGCTTAAGCTAACTTGCTTTAGCGCAAGTGCCAATATACGGTTTCCAATTTTAAATTAATATTACAACCGCACAATGCTTCTGGGAATGCGGCAGAGTGCAATACCATTCTCCGCGTAAAAATGTTTAATACCGCGAGGAGAGCGCTCTTCGCGTTTCTGGCCGCGTAATTTCGACGAAGATATCCTCCCGAGACGAGAGGCGACGTCTGATTTAATTCTCAGTGCGAATACCGGCAGCTGTCATTTTTACAAGTAATTACGAACGTGAAGTTTAATCCTACGCCGCAGGATGAAAGATAAGATTTTTTTCGCACAATGCTTGCGCAGCGAAAATTAAATCGGGATAATAAGAATCTGATCTTTTAATTATCCGACTATGGTTCGCTCAAAAAAAAAGTTTTTAAATCACGTTCAGCGCGCTATCTACGTGTGTATCTCATATGTAGATATGTAGCAGCTTAAAAAAAAAAAAAATATATATATATATATATATTCAAAAGTATCCGAGGATGAGCACCATAAAACTCCCAGACCAAAACGTGTGCGGCAAACAATAAAAAATACCGTGTGCTTTTGCACATTTTTTTTTCAACGAAACAGAAAAATAATTTCTCTATTGACAAAAAAAAGCTACGTGCTGCGGCCTGTCACAGCGGAACGCGTTTTGTGTGTGCGTTGCGTTGTGGGAGTTGCGAGAGAGAAAGAGAGAGAGAGAGAGAGAGAGAGAGAGAGAGAGAGAAAGAGAGAGGGAAAAAGCAGAGATCAACTCAAGCGATAAAATTGACTTACCGGATGAAATAATTGGTCGGTCTATTAATGGGACTTCGTTCTGTTAATTTCTGATCGGCCAATTGTCCGCGGGTGTGCGGAATTCTAATATTCATGCGATGATGAAGCGGGTTTATAAGCGGAGTGCCGACTAATTTCGCGCTAATGTTAATATAGGTGTAATGTACTTTCAACGATATTTAAAAGACAGAACAAGATACATTTCATCATTTTATGCTAAAATTTTGATTACAATTTTAAATAAAGCACCATAAAATGTTATTATATCAAACAATTTCGTACATACAGTTAATTAATTTGTACTGTTTAAAATTAAAGTCATATGTACAAATTTTCTTATTCGGTAGTTAAGCGTGACGGTTTATTACGACAAAAGTTTATAAATTAAAATTATTCATAACTGGAATGTTGATTAATTTTACATTAATGCTAACATACATTAAGAGAAAGATACTGAGAAAATTTATTTGATTTATGGGTTATAAATTTACAATATTTCACTAAAGTAAATTTTTATTTAAATACGGCAAAATGAAATTTTATTCCTAGCAAGTTTAACTGTACCAATAATAAAAAATATATGATATATTTTATAGAAACGTATGTTTAATAATATAAATGTATTATATATGTTCATTACAATCAAATTTTTTTTATAATCAATAAATATCGAAGAAAACACATTTAATTACTTGCTATATTTTTTCTTAGCGTACATATGATATAATAACAATAATATTTAAGAAATAAAACAAGATATATTATTTTATACTAAAATTTAAATTGCAAATTAAACGCAATAAAATGTTATTTATCAAATTGTTTCTTATATACAACACAGATTGAGTTCTACTGTTCATATTAAAATCGTACAAATTCTCTTATTGGGCAGTTAAGTGCAACGGTTTAACACAATAGAATATCATAAGTAATAGAATTCTTGTAATAAGGTTTAAGATAAACTACTGAAATATACAGATAAATTGACGTTGAAACTTTGATAAAATTGATTTTATTATATTTAATATATTGATGCTACTATAAACAATGTAGGAGACAAATAAATATCAATATCAAATAGTTTAATAATACATTCGGGAAAATTTAATAGATATATAATAATTTAAAATATCAAATTATATATGATTATATATAATTTTTTAATTATATATATGTATTATATATATGTATATAATTATATATATTATATATAATATAATTATATAAATTATATATGATTACATATAATGTTATGTAATTAAATATAAAAAAATTTTCCCGGGCTAGCATTATTATGTATATATAAGGTTGACAACGATATACAAAATACAAGATTAAATAACATGTAGGCTATATGTGGCTGTATCAGCTTTGCATTAATTATTGTATCTTTTGTTAAATGTTCTTTTTAAAATTGCTTGGCTACTGCAGACAAATTTAAGCAATCAATCGTTATCGTATTGACTTAACTCTTATCATAGACCAGATTCTCTAGCAAAAGTTTTTATTTTTTACTTTTATATCAAGAATTCGCAATATCTGTTTGATTCATGCTCAGGTTTTCAGTTCGTCGACGTCTCGGAGAAATTCGCGCAGAGTGTTTAGATGCCGAAGAACGGCAGAAACTTCACATAATTGGTCTTGAAAGTTATAAAACCGTTTAATCATTTCAACGAGAAAGACATAACCGCGCGCGCGTCGGCATAATTCGCCACGTAGCTTTCGCGACGTTTCCCCTGGATCGTGAGCGAAGCTTTCCCACCATTAGAAAGTGTCCTATGAGAGCGACTAGTTACATATTGTTCGAGACACGTGCGCAAAAGCACGTAGCGCATTTAAGCGTACGCCGATGGTTTTGGCAGACGGTGAGTTCGACTTTCCTTTATCCTAAATGGCAAGCCTTCTAGTTTCAAACTTTGCCGTAAGCTTCGCTTGGGGCACTTAGCAAATATTTGTTATCAGACTCGTGCTGCACTGCTTGTAACTTCGGAGGTAGAAGTAAAAAGTGCCGCTTCTTTATTACATTAAGTTTCACGGCTACCTGGCGAACAGAGTGAATTGGCGGAACAATTCGTATACAAATAAACATCATCCCGTATAAACAATTACATTCGCGTTTGCGCTTTATCGCGCGCCATATAAGCGACGTAACGCTTTCACTGAACACATTCGAGCTCCTATCCAATAGTAGGTACGAACATTTACGATTATGTCCGCATATGCATGTGCATAGAATCGGAGAGCATTAAGTACATACGACTTGTGTCGTTGACATTACTCTAATGTAGCCCATGTGGACACCAACAGAAATCATCGTACAAAAAGCGACAGAAATACTTTCTCTTTTAGATCCTCTTCAAATTGAAACAAATTTCTTTCTCTACTGCTTAGAGAAAGGTGCATATTATTTAAATTATTTTTTATTACATTTTCTATCTGGTATTGATTTCTACGTAAATAAATATTGAAAATTGTCTCTTGAAGTTTCAGATAGATAGTACATACTATAATTTAATCTTTCACCAATAACAAATTAATTATTAATTATTTTAAATCTTATTACAACACACTGGAAAAAAATGATTAGCTAAGCAAACGCTTAAATATCTACGGATCTAAATAATCTCTCAAAGTATCGAATCGATGAGTTAAAAGAATTACATTTATTAGGAATCATAACCTGATACGGTAAAAATGAAAGATAATGGAAACAATCTCTAATGATCTTGACACGTGGTTAAGATCATCACCCTGAGTGACAATTGCAAGGTTTTAACTGTCGCTTATTTTTCATTAAAAAGTTATTAATACAAAAGTTTGAGTCATATGTACCAGTTTGTATCAGTGTAAAGGAAGTTATTTGCTGGTGTTTATAAATGGTACACCTGTGCGCAGGAAAGAGGGCAAAGCCCTTCTCTCTCCAACTCCCACTCCGAAAATTGCTTCGTGTGTAAAATTGTAAATCAATGTGGAGCAGCATAACAATAGACTTCGGTTCTCTTTATAAGTAATAGGAGATGTGGGGTGGCTCTCGTTTTACATGAAAGTTGGATATCCATGTGGACAACAGTACAATGGAAGAACTCGTTTTGCTCTGTAAGCAGAATGGATATGAGATGACCCTTGCTTCGCGTGGAAGTCGAAAACCCATGTGGAACAGTACAATTTTCGACTTGCACGCGAAGCGAGGACTGTCCCACACTCCCTTGCTTACAGAGCAAAACGAGTTCTATCATGGTACAGTTTCACATGGGTTTCCGACTTCTACGCTAAACGACAGCCACTCCACACTTCCCCTGTTTACAGAGCAAATGAGGTCTATAATTGTACTACTGTTTCACATGGGCTTTCGACTTCCACGCGAAGCGAGGTCCAGCCCATACCCCTTTCCTTTGCTTACAAAGTGAAACGAGGTCTATAATTATACTGTTTCACACGGGTTTTCGACTTCCACCAATTTTCCACCTTTTACTTACACAAAACGAGGTCTACAATTGTTCTGGTTCACATGGGTTTTCAACAGCCATTGGCTTTCATGAAATAATTTCTGATTTGAATTTAATATTTGATTCAGGTTAAGTTATATTTTTTCGGGTTGTGGGTACAAAAAGCTTCATCTTTCCACGCATTTACTTAATATACAATTATGTAAATAATGGGATACATACGCTAGATAAAGTTCAAAATGTAAAGTTAAGCACACGTTTACATTGTCAAAACTTTTTTGTTAATTAGTTTTTACTACAATATTCTATAAAATTATCATATTTTTGATAATGTTTGGAGATATGACCCACACATCCTCAAGTAAAAATATTGATGAGATACGCTTTAGGCGACCGGTACACATTCAGCCCTTCTCTATAAATTGCGAAAAAATTAAGTTATCCATAGTCTCTCTTTAAAGTCTTAAATTGCAATGCTAAGCGCAATGCTCTCAGTTCGTACTTCTGCATGCTCTCAATTTGTTCATAAAAATATTTACAAGTACCGTATCAGGGAAATTTCACTGCTTTCTGGTTGTACACAAACGATCGTGGAAGCAGATGAAACGGGTTAATTGAGCTTTCTCTGCTTCCTTGAAATCTCAAAGAGATATAAGTGTATTTCTTCTTCTTCTTCTTTACACAGCCGGAATGTTTCCATTACCGCGGAAATTCATGGACGTCGTTCGCATCCATGTTCCCTATTGCGAAATCTGTGCTCGCGAACGCATTTATATGCCTGTGCGGATTGTGAATTAACAAGGGATACATGGTAGAGATCTTCACACACACACACACACACACACACACACACACGCGCGCGCGCGCGCGTAGAGGGAATGAGATTGAAATCGGTTTATTATATTCTGGGTCAAGCCCAGTCAGAAAAAGAATACGCGTATTAACAGAAATAAACTAAAAGAAAATAATGCAATTGCAGAGAATGAGTTAGTAACATGCAATTACGCGTAGAAAGCTAATGGAAATTGCAGCGATAATGCAACCAGATATACAAAAAGACTGTAAAGCGTAGAGATAAAAGAGATATATTTGTGAATTTTACCAATATTTTAAATTGAGTGATTTAGTGAAGTTGGTTAGTGAATGAACGAGTTCTAAGTAAGCATTGTAATAAAAATCAATTATTGGTAATTTGCGCCGCAAATCGATATATAAAAAGAGAAAGAGTCAATTCTTCTTCATTAAGTTTATTGAATAAAATACTTTCATTTCCTCAACGAGCCACTTCGTTAGTTAAGGGAAATGAGTGAAGCTATTTTGTAAAAATCGACATTGCATGAAATTATCCAATTTTTGATTCTTGAGAGAGATGTATACGCATGCCGCGCACAATACACGGATCATCGCTGTATATGAGAACTGCAAGAAGAGCAGAAACTGAAAAATCTGAAGAAAAGAATGGCCGAAGTGCGAGAGAGAGAGAGAGAGAGAAGCGCTGGGCCGATCGTAACACGGGAATTCGCGCGCCAAGAGCATTACCAGGAGAAGATGTTCAGAGATTGTGCCCTCGAGCGCGACGTATTCAGGTCACTGGTACGTTCTCCTCGGTCTCCCGCCCCCGAGGATTGCCCTGTTTCATCCTTGTCTACTACCCTGTCATGTGAACACTACTTTGCCGCCTTCCGCGCCGTCGCTCGCCCTTGCCGTTCCCATCCCCCTCGTCAGTTTCAATCGAAACGTCGTGTCGGTAAAGAAAATCAGCATAGATGTATACTCGCGGATGCGATATTTCCGCGTAATCAGAACTGCCTTCAACTTTACCGAAAGAAGCGCGTTCGCAGGTGCGAATGACGCGAGAAAGCGTGAAAAACGAAAAGTACCTCAAATGTTAAATGACTCTGACATTTTTCTTTTTCAATCTTAATGCTCCCTCTTTTTGTCTTTTCCTTTCCTTTTCTTATATCACGTATATACAGAGTGTCAAAAAAAGTTTTGACTGTAAAAGTTTATAAATTTTGAATATAGTAGTGTTCACTAAAATATAATAAAAAAGCTTGTAATAAACAAAGATTAAAAAATCAATACTTACGAAGTTACAAAGCCTTGATTGTTGTTTCTATTGCAAGTGTTCTATATAACGGTCAGCTATTTCTATACAAATGTTTCAGCCTTTCAACGCGGAGAAGCTTATGTTCTTTCGAAAATTCCTGGCTTCTCGCGAATCTGCTGACAGGCATTCAAACACGTGCTTCTTCGCATTGAAACACTAGATAGAAATGACTGGCCATCACATAGAGCATTTACAGTAGAAACAACAATCAAGGTTTTGTAACTATTATAAAAGAAAAAGAGAGAGTATGATTTTTAAACTCATATTTATTGAAAGTTTTTCATTATTTTGACGAATACTGTCAAATTAATGAGTGTTATTAAAATTTATAACGTAAATGTCCCAGTAATCGATCATGTAACAATATAGAGCCAATATTGTTGAATTTTATGAGGATTTATGTCAAAGTGATTATTAATTATATAATAATTGTTAATTAAAATATAAAATATTATTAAAAAAATAAAAAAATGTGTTAATTACTTTGGAAATAATAAAAATTTGTAAAGCATCAGAATAAACGATTCAAATGCTTGTTTTTGTGTTTATAATATTATAAAACATATACAAAAAATATTATTTTAACAAATATATATAATGTATCTTGAAAAAATTGAGAAAAATTATTATGATATAAACTTTATTGTTAGTTGTGTATTTTTTATTTTTTAATATTAACTTTTATACTTAAAATAATAATTATAAATATGTTTAAGTGTTTAAAAATTAGAATTTCCATAATGTTAGAATTTTGATATCATAAAGAAGCACATTTAGAATTAATAATAAGTTTCTGTACGTTTCTCCAGATACAGGGACATATGCGGTAATTGGGACATTTCCTTTAATCCTTTTTCTGAACACCCTGTATACTAAAACAAATTAGCTACGGGTTTATTCTAGATGATATCGGTGGAACGTTAGTTACGAGATGTTTCACGCTTCGTATCACCATAAAATGAAATTCTCGCAAACAAACAGATCTTATTTTGTAATCCTCTCTCGCGCGCGCAAATTACTCGCTCGAGAGTTCCCGTTGCCGATCTGGAAAACAGTTTGTTATATTTCATCTGGAAATAATTCATCGACCGGCGTAATTTTTTTCGCTTATCCGATCGCATTTGCCTCGCGTTTATTATCGCGATGCGGTTTGACATTTTGAGAGCACACTTATTGACTTTTGTATCTTCTTAACGTCTCCAAAACGAGCACAAACATCAGGGACTAGGGAGAGGCATCCTTTTTTCGATATTGCCGTTCTCAAGTCGATCGGACTATTTCTGCGGCTTGCCGCAGCTTTGTTCTGCCTGTCGACTCACCTCTGGAGTGGCGACCTCGATATCTTAAATAAAGGTTCATTATCGATAAAACGACTGGTTCGTCGCCGTCGCTTGCTTGTCGTCGTCATCGCGGTCGCCCTTGACGGGCCGTTTGATATCAATCGATTGATCGATTAAATAACTACCGCGCGTTCAAGGATAGCACCACAAGATTGGGATCTTATCTCTAAATGGCGACTTCCGGCGATTACGCGTCACCAGACGGGACTGGCAATTTAGATGCTGGTATATAATGCACCGTTTGCTTAAGTTCTGTGACAACGAGATTACCGTATCTCCGCGAAGTTGATATTCCGTCTTCAGAATTTCAGTGTAATTGATAGACTTCTGGCTCTCTTCCGCAAAGAGCTCTAAAGTTCTTCCACCGGAGACATTCTGTGACATTCATGGATTTGAGAGTAACAAAATGAAAAAAAAATCAAGAATTGAAAGTGCGCAATATATTCTCTCTCTCTCTCTCTCTCTCTCTCTCTCTCTCTATAAAAAACTTATAGGACTCCTATTCAGTCTTGTAGTGAATTTTAACTTTTATTAGAGGACAATTACAGAAAAGATTTCTAGATTCTCTCAATGCTACTATTCTTCTATATCATAAAATAAGATTGATATAGGAACAATCATAATTATTGTTGGGAACAGAATACTTTATTCTTAAATGGAAAAAATCTTATGTCTAGAATAAAATGATCTTGGTGCTGTCCAAGATCAATTTTCTTAAACAGATTTAAATTAGATAATGGAAATTTATGACGAATCTCATAATATTCTTGATTTCAATAATTTTAACTGAAGAAAATTTAAAGAATTTTTTTTCTGATGAGATGTCACAAAGACCGACAAAAAAATAGTACAAAAAAAGTAAGTACCAAAAATTCTAGTCATACCACTATAGCCAAAGATCTTAAAGACTTATGCTGTATGCGTAAGCAAACCTTGTTGAGTTTTCGCGGATACATTGATTATAAAGTATTGCATGTGAATCTTTTTTTACGAGAAAGTGTTTGTTCGCACTATTTTCTGTTGGTGATATCTCGAATAGTGAGCAAATTTTTATTCCAATTACAAGAATATACAAAGTTAAAATTTATACGTATTACTCTTGACTGAAAATAATAAGTCAATCTTATTTAATTCGATGAAGGAGAACAGGAACTAGAGACTGCATTTTAATATCGCTTTATTTTTATATTGCACAAGGTTGCAATAAAATTAAATACGTTTAAGAATATTTTTAGTCTCGCTGTAAAGAATCTTTTCTGAGAGGGCAGCGAGTCATTCGCAAACATACAAGCTTAATGTTCACTCTTTTAGAGTGACGTTTCACTAAATGGATTGCTAATGCAATTTTTTAACGTTAGATAAATCATACCAGTATAATTTTCAGATGCTAAATGCATGTATTTTCTTTTGTGATAATAAAAATGCAAAATCCAAATTAATTGCGACATACATTTATGTGCGTTTGATTATATAAAAGATTATATAGTTTCTGAGACGCGATATCTATTTCAAAACCCTGAAGAGAACGAATTTCCGGAACTTGATACACTAGAACCATTTACAGACACGGCGCGCAGTTTCTCGAAACACTTTTGCCTTTTTCTCTCGTTCCATTCCCGTTCTAATAATGGCTTAACGTTCACGTGGCATCGCGGGCCGGTAGATCGAAATGCTCGTTCTGTTTATACAGGCGTGTGTTTGTTTGCGCCGGACAATTCCACCGGTAACGTTTATCCTGCGAAAAGGTGCATCGCGACCGCCCGCGCGCCGTTAACGTTCCACCGAGGTTTCTGGCAGCCCGGCGGTTAGAAACATCTCCAACGCATCGCAATATCCTTTGCCAATGTCCTTTCGGAAATGGCAACGACAACGTGCCGCACATCGTCGTCGTATTCATTTGATATCTGCTGTCCTCGGGAGATATCTGTCGTGCCGCTCTCCCTCGCATCTGTCTCGCGCACTCCACAAGTTTACGTTGCTCCGCAAAACTTCCGACAGGAGCTGAAGTAGTTATTCCCGACGCAAGACACATCCTTTGAGTGATATATTTCAGGAATCAGGGAAAAAATGTAACTTCCACTTGTATACCGTACGTCATGCATGACTGATTACCTTATTTAAGATATCTTTTCTTATTATAGATAGTAAATGTGTGTACGCGCCTGTGAAACTCTTTATCAAAAGTTACGTTTACATGTATGAGATAGCTATGTGTCCACGCATAATTCAATTTATCATTTTTATTAAAAAGAAACTTTTATTTTGTATTTTTTTACACACATTTTGTAATAATAAATAATTCTTTTACATAAGTTTTTGAAAAGATTTTTTGATAAAGTTACAATTTATTTAAATACTATATCCGCACATACAACGCAATGTTAATAGTATTAAATGAAATGTGTTTTAAAACTGTAATTCTCGAAGCAGAATAATAAAAAGATTTGGCTCTGTTGAAGCTGTACATGATGTTCAAAAGATTAAATTTCCCGCAATCATTGTACAACAGCATTCTGAAATTTAACACAAATAAAAAATTCTATAAAAACTTATACCAATGGCTTTGTAGTACACTCGCCAAATTAAGATTAAAATATTTTTATTAGGATATTTATTTTCCGAAGGATTAAATATGTCACTATTTAAGGATATATATGTCACAAATATTAAAACAAAAATTTTATCTATTGCTCTATTTGCATTGTAATACCTATCTATGTAAAATTTGATCTGTGCATAATTTTTTTTATTAGTCATTTTAAAAGTCATGTAACTTTTTGTCCGTGATTTTTATATAAAATCGCGCTTTGCAGTTTTTGTACTCATTTGCAAATTTGATGAGAAAGTGTCATTACGAATTAAATCAAACTTTTTACATGTTACTGATATAACTTTAATAAATATTCAAAGCAAAAGTTTATTATTGATTCACTTACTCATTTAAAAGTTATATACCTAAAAATAGGATCATTTTTGCTGCATAAGCCAATTATAAGCTAAATTTTTTGTTATTTTCTTCTTCAGCTAGTTTCAGCTATTAAAATTCAAATATTTGCAACTAAAATTTGTTGTTATTTATTAGGAAAAAAGTAATAAACTTAAGAAGCTTTAAATTTAAATAACTTTCAGCTGATATTGTAAAACTAAAATATCCTTAATTGAGCAAAATTAATAATTATTTCAAAAGCTAACACAATCATCAAAATAAAGCAACACTAGCAATCAAATTAATTTTAAATGCTAGAAATAGATTATTCAGAGTATAAGGTTTTTTATTTTATTTGATAATACATTAATACATTTACAAGAGATTTACAAAGGACACAACCAAGTATTTCCCTTTAATTTTAACAAGCTTGAACTGTGTAAAGTACAGATAAAAATAAAAGACACATTTTTTCTAAGTGTGTATTCGCACGTTAAAAGGGTAAAACACCTCTCTGAAAGAAATCGATTATCTTCTTTTGAAGTGAATATCGTCAAAACTATAAAAGATTGAAAAGAATTTTAAATAAGAATTAAATAGTACCAAGAGCGCTTTATAATATTTTTTTTTAGTTTTTATTGAAAAAAGTTTTATGTGTTTTAAAAAAATTTTTTATTATTATATTATAAAGCTCTCTTAAAACTATTCAACTTTTGTATACAAAATGTTTTCTATCTTTATAGCTTCGATGATATTTGTTTCGAAAAAAAAACTGATTTTTTTTTATAGGGTTTTATGTTTTACCTTTTTAACGCGTACAAGAAAACACTTATAAAAAAAAGTGCATTTTTCTTGTATTTGTCTATATTTTATGCATATATTTTTATCTTAACCAAAGTTTATTAAAACTGAAGGAGAACACTTGGTACATACCTATCTCTTGCTAGTGGCAGTGGTAAATTGGTTCTCAGCAATAGTTTTCTTTACTGATATTGAATCTTTTTTCGACGATGAGATATCCTCCCATGGGTATGACCTTATTGTTGGTAGCAAAAGCTCAATACCTGGCCTAGATTTTATTCTGAAAAGAGAAGTTAATGTATCCGAAATAGAATAGATAATTCGCTTGTTGTAGAATACAAGTGAACAGGCTCGTATAACAGAATAATTCAAGAACTAGATCATATAATAAAGCGACGGCTCCTACAGTCGTCCTCCGCTTTATTACATGATCCAGTTCTTGAATAGCAGCGTTTACCGGATCTTAATTAGTTTTAAGAGAAGCGCGCTGTGCAAAACGTTACGCAATCGTCGGAATCTGACGAATTAATTCACACATGATGTAATTGTAATTAAATGTAGTTTCTCAATTGAGTGAATGACTGAGAGAGTATTGTGAGATTGTAATGAGGGAATCTGTAAGGAAGAGGAGGAGAAGGTGGTCTGAGTGGCACCGGGCAACAGCGGAGCAATGGAATGAATAATTCATTATTTATGTGTTTTCTGTTACTCGCGGAATTGTTTATTCCCATTCGGCGAAAGACGAATTTAAATATGAATTAGAAAAAAGACTTTTTTATAAAATAGTACGGTTATTTTTGTGTATAATTATTACGTTAACAATTGCACACTGTTACAAATCTTGACAATAGTTCGTTTATTTAGAAGCATGATCATAAGATACGAGATACACAATTATTGATCTTGTTCTGAGATGGTGATACTTTTCCTAGCTCGTAAAAGTAACGTTACGCGGCGGATATGCAGTTTCGTGATCGTCGCGTAATATCGTAAGCACGAAGAATCGAGAGACAAAGTTCTCAAATAATAAACTAAAAAAAAAAGGAGGAAAACAGAAAGAAGAAGAACAGGGGGAACCGTCGGCGGCGGTAAAAGCACATGATGTGGCGCGCGAACTTTATGGCGACTTCTTCACAGCAAAGTTCGCGCGACGTCGCGCGCTGCTTTAAATGCGACGGTCCACCGAAGCACTTTTAATATCAGGTATCGGGGCCTTGCAACGCGCATATTACAACAGAAGGTATTCGACAGCTAGCTTTATGTGTGTGCGCGCGCGTACAGAGTCGCCTCGTGCTGAAACTTTCATGAAATTCGATCAGCTCACGCAGAGCATGTAAATGAACGCGGACACTTCGATCTTGTAAATGCAGGCTTACAAGATAGATCGGTTTTGTAATATCATATCTTAATTTGGATTTTAATATCCATTCCTCGGGACAGTACATATATGAAGAGCGTCCTAGAAATGTCGCGATGCGTTTCTTTCACGTTTCAATAAAGACGCCATTCTCTAAGGCCGTGTATCAGTCGTCAGCGTAACTTCCACGTTATACGAATTTGAAGAGAAATCCTTTTGAGCTAGAAATCCTTTCGGCACAGTCTTTTTCATGGAAAAATATCGAGGAGGTTTTAACGAAATTTTCATTTTCAGCATGTCACGTTTATGTGAAATTAAATATGTTGAATAAAATTAAATGGATAAAATTATACGTTATGAAAATATTGACGTGGCGCAGAATTAAAAATATTTGACTTTCCCTTGGAAGTCATTCAGTTGAACGGACACAGGTAGAATATTCGTCTACCAGTTTAACGTTTATGATATTGTTCTAAAAAATTTTTCACTGTTCTTGAGTTTGTTCATGCAAATTTCTACGGACGTTAATGTACCTGGTAAACATCGGTACGTGACACTATAATGGGTTACTAAAAATATGACGACGGACACGCGCGCCAAATGGTTTGCTCTTCATTCGTTGCCATCCACTCTCCATGCTATCCTACCGCGAATAATTTATCGTATTTACGTATTCACGTTCCGATTTAAAGTTAGGTATACCTTTCGGCACCGCTGTAAATGAATTTCGTATTGCGACGGGCGTAGATTTTTGAACGTCTAATTAGAGAGTGTCAGATTTCGCGTACGTGAAATTTTGCCTTACCTTTTGTTTCATACGTAATTACGTCGATTGTATTGCACCAACGATACGAAACGTAATTTTTGTTATTGCGCCCGTCCCATTACGAAAATATAATTAATCTGCTCGCAATACATCGTCATTTATTTATTTCTGAAAGAGAACGGAAATATCAATACGGATACGGATAAATTTAACCTTAATGAATGACTGCGCGAATGTGTACGCGATATTTAATATTAATTTTGTCATTAATTATCTATATTCTATAATGCGGCTTGATCACTCTTAGCGATGTATTGTTTCCGATAATGCCAGCATGCACATCCGAGAGTTCGATCGAGAATATCGGATTAATTGTCGTAAATACAAATTGAGGCTACATATTAAAACAGAGCTTATTAAAGTATAACAATTAAAGTGGAAGTTCTTTATAGATCTCTGTGATTAACGTGCGATGATTCACATTAAGTATGTATGAGTCATATCTCAAAATATTATCAAAAATGTCATAGAATGTTTTAGTATTACGTGTAAATATCTGTATAAAATCTGAACACAATTCACTATTTCGTTTAAAAGTTATTTAATTTTATGTTTACTTTCAATTCTTATGTAAAATCGATTTTTTTTTTTACTTATTTTTAAATTTGATATGGAACATTAAATTAATTATATCAAAATTTTTTATATACTAATAAACTCTAATAAATATTTTTGCAAAAATTTATTTATTTATTTAAAACTGTAACAAAATATTTTTGCTGTAAAAACCAAGAATCAAATTTTTTATTGTTTTTTTTGCAGCTTTCAGGGCCAAAAATCAGGAATTTGTGATCACAATTTTTTATTGTTAAGAAAAAAAAGAATAAACCTTCAGTTTTTAAATTTCGATAACTTTCAGCTCGTATTATGTAACTAAAACATTCTTAATTCTAAAGTGCTACTCGTATCTTACTGATCTTTAATACTACTCTAAATGAAAATTTATTCACATAATTAAGAATTCTTTTTACACTTTTAAGAATTTTTTTACATTTTTTTTAACTTTATAGGTATTGCAAGATGTTCCCCTTTTCTTAAAGTCGCTCTTTCATGACTGTAATCGTGGTGTCTGTTTGATGCATGCTCATGCATGTTGCATGATGACTATCTTGGCAAAGGTGTTTGGTGGTTTGTTATTGCCTTCCGACAGGTAGTGATCAGTTAACAATCTAATATGTTTTGGATGGATTTTAAGTCTTGAGTCTTTGACACAAAGAACAGACGCGCAATTTTTATGCAATTTTTATGTTAGAATAATAACTGAATAATTTAATTAACACTGTTTTAATGTAAAAATTTTTTATTAAGTATTATTTTAAACTGTCAAAATTTTGACAACAAAACTATGATCTTTAATTATTTAGCACGTGGATAAAAATTTATCCATATAGTTAAGAATTTTATTTGTATTTTTAAGAACTTTTTTTAGATTTTTTTCTACTTTATAGGTTGCAAGATGTTAAAGAAATTAATATTATCATTAATTAATTTAATGTAAAAAATCTTATAAAATATTATTTTAAAGTATAAAAATTTTAAGAACACAATAACTGTACTAAACTTGAATTAACACTGGTGGATAAAAATTCACTCATAGTAGTCCTCTAAGATTGACATATCACGTACTTTCTAAATCAGTATCGTCAACATTGCGATCTTTTAAAATAGGTCTTCAAATTCGCCTAATGCACATCTAATTGACACTAAGTGCACGCGATTAGATTCACTCAACCATCGTACATTCTCTTTAGAATATGCATTGCAGCCTGGCTGTAAGCTGGTTATCAGCGATTTAGTTCCACGCACGCAGTGGTAGCGTGCGGCTTTAGTCGGCCCGCCAGCTCAAAGCATTAGAGATGCAGTAGATACTTACTGCTATGATCAGAAGACCGTCGCGACCTAATAGCGCGTTCTGCTTAAAGTTACCTAGAATTCCAGTGATCGTACACGCTCAATCAACGCGGCAATTAACGCGGGATTAACGAAAACGTCGTCTCGTTTAATTTTGCATACGTTTAACCGTAAATGCTCGGTTAAAAAGGATTGGCCGAACCTCTATAAAACGAAGAAAGATGGATGTCCACGTTTTTCCATCCACGACGTGGACGCTATTCAACGTGGATACGTCGTGGATGGAAAAAGGCGGATAATCTGTACGCGCGGTACATGGTAACAAGTTATTCATGCCCATATAAAATGTGTAACGTAAACTTGTTATAAATAACAAGTTTATACGTGACATTATGTATACGAAAATTAAATATGTATGTGGGATGTTAAAATTTGCCCATCTATTTTAATTTGCATACTTTGTGCGACGAATATAATTGTTATTTACAATTTTCCGAATTGGCAAAGTAAGTTTTTATAAATAATACTTTCTACTGCTATTTCCATATATATAATACTAACAAATGCAGACGGATGAAAACTGTTATTATTGTATACGTTCTCCATAAGGGTGATTTTATTATTTTATCATCAATTTTATGTGAACATAACATACTGTCAAAGTTTATAAAGTATTTTTAATAACACATTTATTTGTTACATGACTTTATAAACAGCTCAACGTAAAAATTTGTATTTCAGTAAAAATACCGTTAAACACATCGTTTCACTAATTTTATTCGAGTAAATAATATTCTGTGACTACCAGCCATCGTCCGATTTGCGACGTATGAAGTAGAGAGAAAAAAAAGCTTTCAGCCTGCAGCGACGAAAGTTCGCTGTCGAGATGTATTTTCGATTATATAAAGAGAGAGAGAGAGAGAGAAAGAGCGCGAAAGGGGGAGGGGGAGGACTGAGAAACGCGAGTGCGCATATCAAGAAACTATATTTTCTAAGCGTTCCTCTTTATCTCTATCTATCCCGAAAAGAGAGTACCGGGAGATCGCGTGCGCGGCGCGACGAGGGCTCAAGTAGCGGCCTCCTTTGAGAGGATCTTTGGCTCGCGGCCTCCCGGTTGCGGCAGTAAAGTACGAGCAAGGTACGAATTGCAAAGTCGCAGGAGAAACTCCCTTTGATCCGTCGTATTCGCCTCGCATCTCGCTAACACAAAGGTAGCCGTGCATACATACGCTCGAAACCCCGTTTGCGAGCGCATGCTATCGCGCAGTGCCGTACGATCGTTTAGTACACACGAATATGATTCTTTTTTTATATGACTATTAGGTAGAGTAAACGGTCCAGTTATTGGCCATGTCGCGAATACTGAAAATTCAATCTTAAATGCTGTTTTTTAAGTATAATTAATTATAATTATAATAGAAGATTGAAGTTTTTTTTTTACATTTATAACATTGTAAATTTATAAAATTATAAATTATAAAATGTTATAACAGTAAGTATAAACTTCTTAAGGTTTCAAGTAAAATTAAATAGAGGGGAAGAGGGTAATGTGGTGCCCATATTAGAATCACTAAAAATCGAATTTGTCACCTAGTAATGAAGATACTCGTAATAGGGGTAACCATAATGTCATTTTCTTCTACAATTTATTGTAAGAATATATCTAATTTATATATACAAAAAAGAATTTAAGATCGAATTTATAATATTTGGGACACTGTTAACTGGGCCATTTACCTTAATCCGTGAAGAATTGAGATATACAAAGGCAAGTAAAGTGGCAACCCGAAGATAAATTGACTTATCATTTGAAAATAAAAATTTATTGAATTTATAACGTCAAAAACATAAATTTAAAAGAATGGCAAAATAAATTAACATGATTAAGAAATATCTGCATAATGTATCGTTTTTACACGGTTCTGCTGAAGTATCTAAAAATTTAAATTTAAAAATGATATTTGTTAAACCATCCAAATAATTATATTACCCAATATTGCTCATCATGTTTATGCGTCTTTCATAACTATTTTGATGGTTGAACGAAATTATTTTCAGGTTTGAATTCAATTAAAATTTTTAGACACTTCAGTAAAACCATTCTCTTCTTGTAAATCTATCTTTTTAAAAAAAAAAACTCCAACATTGTATTATATTAGTTGTCAAAGTGCCAAAAAGAAATCCTGAATTAAAGTCGTAATTGTGAATGTGTTACTTTGCTAAAGTTTTACTCCAAAGGCTGGCGTACGCGTATGTCTACGTGCCTGCGTGCGGGTCAAAGTTTGGCCCGGATGCGGGCTTACAGTCATTTTCTATTCGAAATTCCTCGCGTGTCGTCTCATCCTCGCGCGCTATTTCCTTCTGCAAATAAATAAGGACTTTTCCCCGAGTTTTCGGCATCGATTTCTCCCTCTTTCACCACCCTTGCCCCAGAATGCGGAAGCCTATGAGGGTACTTTGCGTAAAGATATCCGCATATTTTTTTGTTGTCTATAGGTAGATCGTCGATGTGATTGATCAATATGATTATTGAAAATTTAACAAAATTCGATATAGTTATCAAAATCACTGATTTATCGTTTAGAGCTATTATCTATTGGTAACTTTTAAGGATATAATCGTGAATATTTTAACCGATTTCTATATAAATTTCTTTAAATTTCATAGAAATCCCTAGCCCTTATTTTCTCATAAAAAAAGAATTTGTGCTGGAGTAGACCTGGATAGAACGACCTAAGCCATTTTCCCTGTGAATGGCATCGAGTTTATTTTTCAATGGGATATCAATAATCCATGTTTGTACTCAACATGGCTTTCTGTGAAAAATAAAAGTTTGTTCAAATCATCGTAAGTATTCTATTTTGATTCTAAGTTAATGATAAAATTTTTGTTTTTTATTTAAAAATCATGTTTTTAAAAAAAAAATTACATCTTTAAAAAAGAATAGATTTGCTGCATTTATTTAAATAAATAACTTTCAAATAACTAACAATAAGGGGATCCAAATAAACTTTTTTATACTTTATATTTATTAGATTTTTATTGATGTATGTAAGAAAAATATGATTTAAATTGTGAGGCTACTTCCTCATCAAATTTGCAAATACCTATTAATAAAACACAATTTTATGTACATAAGAATCAAGAGCAAACAAAAAATTAAATATCTTTTAAACTATAGAGAATTATACTCAAATTTTACGTTTGGCAATACTTAAACGTAATAATAGAATTAAACTATAAAGTTTTAAAATTTTTGGTAATACTCTTAGATGTGACACATACATCCTTAAATAAGTAAGTGTGAACAAACACCAAGGAACAACTTGCTTCAATGAGTACGAACGGCGTCGAGAATACTCGTTAAAGAAAGTTGTTCAGTCGTGTTTGCTCACGCTCGTTCTCTCGCTTGGCCTGGATCTGGCTTAATAGACACAGATATGAAGAACTTCATTCTTTAAATTCAATTTATTTTTTTTCGAAGAAATACCTATTTTCCAGCTGTATTGTTCGTTAAATTGTTTTTCCGCGCACTATGCGCGCGGCAAATAGGAGCACGTAATATCATACTGGACCATTCGACGATGTCGAGAAATAATGATCGGTCAACGCGCAATCAGAGGAAGTTAATAACGCAGATGGTATTTTTCCGAGAGTACATTTGTGCAAGACGCATAATTGGATGCATTTTCGGCCGCTCTTCGAGCAAGACGTTTCCTCGGAGTGCGCAATATGCCGTTGCTATGCTATTTTCATCTGCAGTAGCACGATATCGCACTCACTCGCAGTCGTCTTCGCCTCCTTTCCTCGCCATATAAAATTCTATTCTACCGGATACACGAAGGAAGACGCATAGAGAGTGCGCGCGTTCTACGTCACGCGTCAAATAATATATTTAAACGTCAGCAATCCTCAACGGGCCAAGCTCTGCTACGCTATTTGCCACAACATATTTGCGAGTTACTTCTATTGCTGCACACCGCGTTCGGTATTCGTAATTTATGATGCCTGATGTGATGCACTTGTAATTTTTTATAATGCGTTATGAAGCCTCAAGTGCGATTAATTTTGCAGTAACCGAAAACATCAAGGATACGTGTGTCTCCAAATAAAAATTGTTTCGTACACGATCCCTTTTCGCATACAAGATGTAAGTCTACAATTTAAAATTGCATTTCTTTTAGTGCTTGACGTTTAGAGAAAGATCGTCGTTTATTTCCACGAAGAAGTAACAATTTTTTAAATTTAAAATAAAAGTTATTGAAAATGTCTGTTATTTTTTTTTATTCAGTTTTATATATATGAATTTTTATTATATCTTAAATATCTTTTTATTTAATGTTGAATAAAAATTTTATTTTATAACAGTACCTTAACTAAAAGCACAGCTATGATACAATTGTAATTTTTTATAACGTGTCATAAACTCTCAAGTACGATTCATTTCCACATAGATAATAATTTTTGAAATAAAAGTTATTGAAAACATTTAGTAAATTTATTTTATTCAGTTTTATATAAATACATACAATATCTTATATTTTCTTTAATTTGATATTAAATAAAAATTTTATTTTATAGCAGTATTTTAACTTGAAGTACAACTATAAGATTATTTTAAATATATCTAACAATGTTTCAAATAAGAATATTTCAAATACGTCAAATAATTTTAAAAGAAAACAATGTCTGACTAAATAAAAAGTATAATATTCGAAATCTAACCGCAATCATTTTTGTTACGCCCAATATACACTGTGATATAATACAGCAATATACTATAAACAGAGTTCACTCGTGATAGTCCAATTGTTTACAGAGAGCAAGCATTAAAAGCCCCTCGTTCAGAAAACAACTCTGAAATTTAGCGACGACAGTAAGCTCTTATTAATGATTGCCTTAAGCCATGAAAACTCCATTTCCTTTATAACCGAACTCGATGTCCTCAACGCATAGCTTCGCATTGCAATGCGTCAGACGCCGTCACAGTAATTGCATTGTTAAATTTGATTCTCGGGAGAAGGGCGAGTAAACATCCATTTCAAGTTATATTCTTGCCGTTCCGGCAACGCGGTACACTCTCTCGCGGGAGTAGCGTCCGAATACCCGGGCGCATTGTAACTCGACGCGTCATACGGCTGCATCGAGTCGATCGGAGATCGAAAGGGCGGCCTACATCGAAGCCCTGGGACGGAGCGAACGGTAGGGGTTGAAGAGCGGGATGCGCGCGTGCTATACTGAATTCTAAGTATGCGCATCGCGTTACGTCTGCGCTAGTGAGTCAGAAAATATGCTGTTTACAAGCGCGCGACGGCGTATTTACGCGCCGCGTACAAATGCATCCTCCACGCACACATGTATGCGCGCAGGGGTGAGCGGGCGCGCGCGGCTTGTATCGCGGTTTCCACGTGCATCCCTCGGAGTCCCACCTAAGAGGAGGTGCGCCATTGAGATGCAGACATCGAGGCATCTCTCGCGTCCTTTCGTCTTCCCCCTTGGGCCCGCCTCTTGCCACGGACGCCACTTCAAAGGCCGTCACGATACGCGTTCCTCCGAGTTCGAACGTGCGTCTGACAGCGATGAGAGACAGACGCGTATCGGGTTATTCCTTTAAAAACTATTCATATTCTCCATGCGCTTTTAAGCGGCTCGAGCTGGGGAGATCTGTCTACGATGTTCCCTCGCGATAAACGAATTTTGCAAAGTTTACGTGAATAGAATTTCCCGATCGATCGATATTCAAGTGAAATGGACGTGAATGATAATCTGAGAATATTAACTAAAATATAATATTGTATAATTACAACCGTGACATGTTGACGCGCAGATCTGATCGAAGGTTCAAGTTATTAAATTTCGTTACTGTCCACTTTTCATGATTGATTTGATCTCTACACGCGTTTTTTTTTTCATAAGCCATCCAAATAAATAACATTATGTGTATCAACGGATACGATATCGCATATTTCGAAACAAAAATTAATTTTAGCTGTTTTGGAAACAAAGTTGTATACTTGTTGGATTTTGGTATTCGACGTCAAAGATAACATTTTTAATTTGTTCTGTATAATCACGTGAAAGAGATGTTGTGACAGCCCGTACAGCACAGGAAAACAAAAATATTGCAAAATATTGCTGCAATGTTTCAGCCATGTTGCAACAACGATAAAATGTCCGCTTCAGAAATATTGATACGTAATGTTGCAGCAACGTTAATAGATTATTATACATATATATATATTGCTAACAATGTTGCTGAAACATTGCAGCAATATTTTGCAATGCTTGTATTAATATTTTATGTTAAGCACTTCTATACAGATATTTAGAACTGATTGGTAGTAAATCGCTGAAATTCTTCCGCATGAAATTTCGTAGACTTTACAGTATTATTCATTCAAATCGAAGCTTATCGCGCGTTGAGCTCGCTTCGAAATAATTCACTTGTCCGCTCGATGATTCGTCGCTTTGGCGACGTCGTAGTGACGTTATTCGCCGACCAAATTCACACTTGGCGGACGGATTGAAATCGAGGCCAGGGAAAATTACATCGGGGCTATATTCGTGGTTAAACGGCCTACACGCGAAAACGCTCTTTTCCGTCATATGTCGCGCCATTGAGAAATGAATCGGCCAAGATTAGCCGTAAGTTAAAGATGAAAAATGAAACTTCGTCTGGCACGTCGACCTAATCGTTAGTCCGAAGAAAGTATACGAGTGTGTAGTTTTGTTGAAATAGAGAGATAAAGCAGGATTATCTTTGTAATCGCTGTAAAATTAAAATGCATTCCGCTTAGAATAGAAAAGAAGATATTAATGTATTAATACCTTCTCTTAAATTTTAATCAGTAATTTTGTTAATAATCAATATTTCATTGAAACTTAATGATTATATTTACTAAAATATTTAATGGATTCTAGAAGTAAAGTTATGAAATATATTTATTTAGCACGTGATTTATGAAAATGTGACGACACTGTATAATAGGTCGAAAAGAAACAGTGGTGGTAATATTGGCCATTAGAAAAATAAATTTAAAAATTAGTTTTGTTTAAAACAGGTGTAGTATTTTGTTACAAAATTGCATATTTTAATCAATAGAATTTTTCTGCGTGCAGAATCATTAAAGATATCATTTTATCTTTGTTTAATAGTAACCAACAAGGATGAAAGGATATCTCTAGTGTTTCTGAACGCGGCTCTGTAAAGTATCAACCTATTTATTAAAGAATTTTTTATATCAAATTCTCGATACCCACTCTCTAAATTTGAATCAGTGAAATCTTACTGATTTACAATGCTATACTCATAACTATGATCAATCATTGATTATTCACTGTCTTTCAATAATTTCGCTTAAGAGGCAGTACTCACACTAATCGGAATCAGTGTATTATCACTGATCTCACTGATTGGAATTAGTGTATTATCATTGAAAGACAGTTCATATGCCTCTGATTGATATAGTTAGATCACTGAAATCTGGCTGTTCACTGTCTTTCAGTGAATAATACTCTGATTCCGATTTAGAGAGCTTATTTACCAGCTTCTATGCCTACATTAACAAAATGCTATACTATTGAATAACTTTTCATAACTCGAAATGTGTATAGCCGAACAAACAGTTGAATAACAAAAAAAAATACTCGAGTGTACTGGCATAATTATCAGTTATTATATTTTGATATATTAGCGACACTATATAACAGCAGACTGCTAAACAATAATTCTATAAGTAATTACTAGAAATGTATTATACAATAACAGAAATAATACAGTGCTCATAATACTTACACGGCCTATGATACCACCTTTTCCTCTTTGCACAACTTTTTCTTTAATTTAAAAAAAAAATGAAATATTAATTGCTTTTAAAACTGATTTTTATGAATTCTTTTAATTATTGTCATTCAATTTCTCTAATAGAAATGTATACAGTTTTCCTAAATACACAGCTACTGTTTCGTATTACTGTATTTTTATTAGTTGTAATAATATGTGGGAAATGAATAAATTAATAAAGTTTTATTTAATGGCTGAAGCAATTTTCCTAAAATATGCGTAGACACCTGACCAATTATTGTTGTCTATTAGACAGGTTTTTAGGCTTGCCAATTATTCATTTATTGTCCTGCTTTTGTTTAGTAAATAGATTCAGATTTTGCGCATCTCTTTTGTACGCAGTAATTGCAAGCAAAGCGTTACATCTTGATTCGAATCTTCAGTAGTTTTATTTCTCAGTTACAAGATAGAAATAATAAAACTGTCTAGTAACTATTAAAAAAATATATGAAATTTCTACCAGGGTTCTCCTCACTCATATAAACTATATTTTTACGATTGACATTAAAGCTCATAAAAACTAATAAAAAATAGAAGACATATTAATTTTTTTTTATACTGGAGTAGTACATTTTAATACTGGAGCGTTTCTCCTGTGCTCTTGTCACTCTTTTTTTGTTTTCATGTTTTCAATAAAAACATACTTTTTCATCCTGCTTTGAGTTATATAAATATTAAGAGTGTCTCCACAGATACATGCATTCGAAAGGGGACACAACGGCGTCTTTCAGAGAAACTGGCAGCGGGTGACGGCAATTTTGAATAATTGAAATTAGAATTTCATACCGCAATTTCATCCGGACGGCCCGCCAAAAACTCGGCCGCGGCCGCGGCGCGCGTGAAATTTTAATTTTAATTAATTGGCGTTGTGATATTGCACGCAGAATCAGATCCAGGACAGTCTATATGCGCTTTCAGATGATACGCGCCAATTCCAGCGCGTATATTATTTCTCTATAAATCTGTTATGCAAATCCATTGGTTTTGCGGAGAATGAATGATCAATAACAATCTGTGAACTTTAATTGTGTAATGCATTTGTGAAAATGGGTTATGAATTAAAGAGACAGTAATAAATAATTAAATATTAAATACAATTCATAACTACGATCGTGTTTAATTTATACTTAAAATAGAAAAAAGATAAATATGAAAGCATACCACACACACAAACACACACAACGAGCAATCTTTTTCAAATCAAAATTAATGAGTAAATCCAATGATATAGAAGTGTAAAAGAGAGAAAGAAAAAGATAATTTTATTTCATTAGCCGCGTAGTATATTCAGTCCTTTTATAATTCACTCGCGATTACATTTTTGTGATAATCGTGTAATAGTAGAATTGTGATCTCATAATATTCAGACTAGTGCGCGGTAATAAATTTTCATTTATTCTCTGTATGCATTCATTACTGATACTTATCTCCAATTAACTGGCTAAACCCGTGACATTAAAATTATTTCGCTGTACTTAAAATAAGAGTTTCGCTATGTTCCAGATAACAACATGAAGATAACAAGGATATTTGGGTTTTTTAATTCAATTGTATCTTCGTTATCTACACAACTAAAATTTAAAAATTTATCCAGATACGGATATGAAAATAATTTTGTTGCACCATTAAAATAATTACGAAGGCATATGATGAACAATGCTACGAAAAGTTTCGACGTTCTACTAGTCAATTTGAACATCCTACATAATTATTTTAACGGTTTAACAAAATTATTTTCAAATTTGCATTTAGCTATATATTTTTAATTACTTTAAGCAATACCGTCCTTTTCGCGTAAATATATACTTTTATAGAAACTAGAAATAAATGGTTTCGCATTTTGCGTAATTTAATTTTTGCAGTTTACTCTATTATTTAACAGCATGTTCAATGATTTTAAAATTAAAATCTTGCGACTGTAAATCGCCGCGATTTTTCGCCGCATGAAGGCAGCTAATGACGTCTATCGGCTCAGCCACGCAGAAGCTGCATTAAATCAATATTTTCCAGTCGACGGTACAATGCTGTCGACATACAATGGGGAACGCAACAAGTATGCGTCGAGGCCATGTCACGGCAAAGTACGCGCATTTAAATTGCCTGATTAATTAATTGCAGCGGGTTTGCTCGCGAGCATTACGCCGCGGTGCGTCGCTGATGGTCGGTGAAATCAGCGCGTTTTTTTATATTTTTTTTTTAAATAATCGATAAGTCCATTTAGTTGTAAATTAATAATTGGTAAACACAGCAACTTGAAGAATGTTTCTAATTTTCGAACGACGTCATTTCTTTCGACGGATAAAAACTTAGCGCTGCAACCATAAACATTGCACGAACACGCAGAGTATTCTAAATTCACCAACATTTTTCTTTCGTCGGGGAGATTCTTTTAAAGCTGATTCTTCTTAATTTTTCGAATTCTGTTTTTCTTCTTACCAAAGAGTTACAAAGCGACAATATCGTAGAATTCAATAAAATTATACGAATAACTTAAAAGTGCAACTCTAATATAAGTGTACTGTTTTTCGACTGGCACTTTTCCACGGAATTGGAGAAAACAATCGCGATATTGCGCGAAAAGGTTTTCGTTTTATGGACCAGTCGCAATATTGGAAATTATCGTGAGATTCGGGCAGTTATTGTGGATTGGATATAAAATGTTCAATACTGTGTCTAATATTGTCCATTTCTACGAAATACTTGTAAACTTTTAATACGCCATTTTCAAACAATGTATATAACCAGACTTACACATTACATATCTTTTCCTGTTTGATTGTACTTGTTGAATCATGAATCTCTTTTAAAGAAGAATTAATTGCACCGATGAGCAACAAATTATGTGACGTTAGTCATTATTTATTAAAAATATTATAAATACTTTGAATCTATATCATAGTATATAAATACTTGCTTCGTTACGTAACGAGTAAAAATAATCAAGTTTTGGAAAGTTATTTTATAAAAGTAATGTGTTACCATTACCGTTACTTTGAAATTAACGATTTGTTACTTTTTTATTACTTTTTTGTAATGTTATAGGAAATAATTAGATCTTAAATTTACATTATTTGATTAATATTAAATGTAATATTAAATGTATTAATAAATCTTGCAAAAGTTAAAACACTTCAAACTATATTGTACATTGAACAAGCTTATCTTTATATTAAACTTATCTAATAATTTTTTTAATTTTTTATTTTTTAGAATACTTAATTTTTTAGCATTATTTTTACAGAAATTTAGATTAAACATTAATTTTGCTTTAAAAATTAATGTCATTATTGAAACTCCATTTCAATTGATGCCCGTACTGAAAATCAATAGTGTGCACTATATAATATTAAATGATTTAATATCGACAGTGGTTATCGGAATGTAACATAAAATATAAAGTAATGTACTGAAATATTTTTATCCAATCACACAATTAACGCGTGATCTATTGTCTCTATTGAATAGATATAAGGATAATAGAAAACTAAAATAACGATAAAAATAAATTCGTTACCGTTACTGTTGCCAAAATGAAACGACATTACGGTTACTGCTATAAACAGATAGTAACGATTATTACCGAAAAAAATAAAGAAAAAGATCAAAATGTTACAAGTAAGGTATACCTATTTATCCCATTCTCTCTTATTATAAACCAATCACAAAATCGTATCAATATAAAGAACAAATTTTATGAAAATTTTTCAATCACCAGAAAAAATAATGATTACGATAACTTTTTTATTTTTAATCAGACATTAATTCCGGTATCCAAAAAGAAACTGCAATAATTTCTAAAATCAAAGAAAATTGATGACCAATTTTTATAAAATTTTCCAATATTGAAAAGAACATTATATCTAATATCCGGTTTTACCAAGCAGTGTCAGTGGAAAAATTGTTTAGTAATTCTGAACTATCATTTTCAAGAGGTGACTTACAAGATAATATACTGGAGTACCAGTTATAATTTATACAAGTTAATAAAATTTAACGAGTTTATATTATAATCCACATATATAATCCTATATAATATTTGTAGTTTTATATATTCCAAAAACAATTTTATGTTTAGAATTATCTTATTAAAATTTTTAAACATAATATGAGGGTTCAAATAAAAATATTTTAATCACATTTATAAATTTAATAAAAATAAAAATTTTTATTTTACATTTTGAATATTTCAAAATCTTTGTTTTTAAATTTTGTGTAATTTTACGAATTTAACATAAAGAATTCTATTGTTTTAATATAATATTTATATATTTCCATAAAATATTTTAATAAAATAATACTAAAAAATTAAATTTATTATTTAATTTAATTTTTATCAACATTTAAAAAATAACGGATAAAGTGATGAATCGTTACTTTTTATATGTATAACGGAAACGACTTACTTTCAAGAATTAGTAACGATTAATGATAACTAGTTAAAGTAAATTTTTTTGACTTGGTAATGATCAAATATCTATAATGAGTTATTTTTAAAAAGTAACTTTCCATATCCTGAAATTATTTATTAAATTACAGAATAGGTTTGATTCATTTTGGTTCTATTAACTTATTAAAGGTGGATCATAAGCAGTCGATTATTTTTTAAATTTTATAAATTTTTAGACGGAAGAGTTAATATAAATGTAAATGTAATAAAAAGTTGATATATCTTATTATAATTTAATAAAGTATATATAGAATTTTATATTTAATTATTTACGTAGAATAAAAAATAAATTTTACTATTCGTTTTGTCGTACGAGTATATTCCACACTTGACTTTCGGTCGCGAATTTCATGGCCGAATTTTATGGTAGACGGCGAATTTACGGGACAAGCGCAAGCGAGGATCGAAATATCCTCGACGGTTGAGAAGAAAGGCAGGACTCTTTCCTTTCTCGCGTCACAAAGCAAAACGGCTGATGAGCTTTTGCCGCTTCGATCAAATTCGGGTACGCTGATAGCTGATATTCGCCGCATCACCGACGATATTCATCGTCACGATCTTGACGAAGAATTCACCTCCATAGGACGTTGAGGAATGCAAGAGACACGCGCGAAACAAATTACATTCATTTTTCATCAAGATTTTTTGTGACGTTAATCGTCTTTGCCACTCTCAAGCTTGTTATGCTTATTTTATCTTGCGATTTTGATTATTTTAAGTTTATCGATCTTCCGAAGTTTAAACTTTGATTTTTTAATTCTGATGATTTTAAATTCTTAGATAAATATACAGATTGATTTTGTTTTCTTATAATTATTATAAATACATCTACTTGTAAGATATATTTTTAATGATTATAAGAAAACAAAATCAATCTGTATACACTACAAATCCGAGTGTGTAAAACGTGTAGTTTACTTTTTACGCATTTGTATTTTTTACGCATTAAATTAAATTTATGCGTGTAATTTTCATACTTTTTACACGTTTACACGTGTATCAGTATTAAATTGCACGTTTAAGCTTGTGAAAAGAATACACGCACATAAATGCGTAAAAAATAACAATAATTTTACATACAAAGATACATACTTGTAAATAACAATTGCAAATGTATCTACAAATGTATACAACAAATAAAAAATATTTTACAATAAATTTTTTTTTGTAAAAATCTAGTAATTCAGTATAAAATTACATGACTATATTAATCAAGCGTTGTTGAAATAATATCAATTAAGTGTGTTGATTAATATAACCAAATATTTAGTAATATTTTGTAATTGTATTAATAATAATATTAATAACAACCAAACATAATAATAGCAATCGGTTACTAAACGGTTACCAAAGATTAATAAATTATTCCTGAATATTTATGTTAATTAAATACTTAATTGAAACTATTTTACCAAAGCTCTTGGTAACTATCATCTAAACTTGATTATTATTACCAAATTCTTTCTTCAGTGTACATAAATTGATCAAAAATTAACTTAAGTTTTGCCTAGTTTCACGCACAAAATAAGATGTAACCTGATAAATTTTTATCTACATTACTTTAATTTTTTATCTATTTTGTATTTTTATTACTAAATGTTACTCACGTATAATGAAAATTTAAATATTATGATTTAAACTACCGAACATATTTAATAGCTCTTTATTAATTATAATAATTAGTCATTATCTTCCAGTGATAATGTATGAACTCCGAAACTGATGTAGATAATTTTTTTCAAGCATTTTGTGCTCATCTTAAATTAACGAAAAAGTTTGGGGCATGCGATTTATGATAAATTTAACACAAATTGCGTATGTTGAAAAGGAATTGATTGTTGTATAGCATTGGCGTAATATGATGTCTCGATAACGCAAGATACGAAAATTGGGGATGCTTTTACATCAAGCAATCGATAGATCGTTGAATACGTCGCGAGCGACAAACGCTTATAGGAGCGTTCACGTACCGACGAGAGAGAGCACCGGCGAATAAAACATGTCGCGACCGTTCCCGGCTCGCACGAGAAAACGACGCTATTCGGACGATTACGAGGAAAGTGCGTACTCCACGTCTCGGGAATGGTAACGGGCGCACTTTCCCCGTGCCGGCGGCGTGTCTCTGAAATCTCGCCGTCGTTGTATATACCCGGTCGCGAATCGCTTCACTCGTTCATTGCGAGACAACCGCGGCTCACGACTCGGTACTTCGCGTTGCGCCCGTTTTAAGGACTGCGTCCTCAAGGAAGGACGGCACGATATATACACACACACACACACACACACAAGCGCGCGCGCGCACACACACACACACACGCACAAACGCGCGCGCGCACACACACGCGCGCACCCACCCACGCACGCACGCACGCACGCACACACACACACACACACACACGCACACACACACACCCCGTGCCTCCGCCATTCACCGTTTTCCCTCTGGTAAATAAGTACGTGCTCGTATATTAGGAGAAGCGCGATGTCCTCACGTCCGCGATATTTCCCGTCCCGCGTACACGTCTCCACGATACGGACCGCCCGCGTCTGACCAGTGCCGGCCGTTTCTACTCGGCGCGCGTTCTCGAGCATATTTCATCGCGATCCGCAAACATATGTATTCCTATTTCTGTACCCGGGAACCATCGCTATCACAAATGACATCCGTCTATCCTTCAACAGGCGTAAATAACGTTATTGTTTCTCGAAGGCTGCGTCACATATCCGATGTCCCGAAAACACTTTATTCGTTCGACTCTTTGTTTGAAAATTTTTTACTCGATGGAATTTAACACGGTTTGATTGTTGCTTTTTTCATATATTGTTAGTATATTAATATAGTTTATGTTATAGAATGATTTTACTGAAATAGGAAAAGTGTTACTGAATATCAATTTTTTTTTTTCAATATCGTTCAAGTTTCAATATGAAATATTGATTATTAATAAAGTTATTTAATAAAATAAAAATAAGCGCCAAATTATCCCCTTCTCTTCTATTTAATAAGAAGCTATTTATATCATTTATGATTATTAATGTTAGCCATATTAATTTTTAAATTAATCTCTAAATTGTGTATTAAATATATATATGTATATATATATATATATATATATATATATATATATATATATTCCATATTCCATATCGATGTTATTGATGTTGCATAATTATCGTTTAGCAGTTATTAATTATTATTGTTTAATTGCTGTTGTCAATTTGCAGCCTTTAAGGCTCAACTATGGATATTCTGTGTCTGATCGACTTCTACTGTGACTCATGTTTAAATTTAATACATTCTCTTGTAACAGTAACATTTTGTGAAACAGTAAAATTTTGTAAAAGTTATTGTATTCGATTTTTTTTTTAATTAATATCTGGATGTCCGTTCTTATTTAAAAATTATTTTTCTCAAAATCAATTTACTTATTTAAAAGAAAAATAGATTTGGAGAGCAGATTTGAAATGTTGAATCACATTAGCGAGCAAGTCAACGTCGAGTCTCTTGGGGAAGATATTATTTTTACACCAAAATATTTAAAAAAATTTATTATTTTGCAATAGATTTTTCCTATTTGCTTTTTATTAAAAATTACTTATTTCTTTATACCTTCTAAATAATTATACTTTTTAAAGAATGTAAAGTTGCTATAACTTTTTCAAAGCTCCACACCTAAACTAGAAACTATAGAGTTATTTTTTTACACTTATTATAAAAAGTTACAATTTCTTAAGTCATATGATTTTTTATTTGCACTTTGCAATCCATAATTAAATTAAACTACATTTTATTTTTTTCTAATATGAAGTACAGAACGAAACAGTGGTCAAACGCAAGATATGAATGGGCTAATGAGGTATTATTTTTTATATTGTACGTAAGGGTTAATTAAATTTGTTATGAAACAAAAATTAATTTTTTTCCGCGTGCAGAGCATATTACAAAAATCTACTTTCACATAACGTTTTTGTCGATTTATTTTAACACTCCTCGCCGTGGTTAAATCAGATTGTTCATACATGAGATAATCATGCAAATCGACAATCACTTGTCCCATCAAGCACAGCGCTGTGACGAGACCACATTAATTCGGGGTTCAAAGCCGCGGTTTTGCGCCGCTCCGCGATTAGAATTTAAAAATTCACGCCTCGCCAGCGCGTTTGCTATAGATAATATCTCATGGCGACGCGGCGAGGTAGTGCTGTTGCAACGGTGGAAAATGGTTCTTTCTCCATAAAAGAGAAATGGAAAGAGAGAGAGAGAGAGAGAGACTCCGTGACATAAATACGATGTAAAGCATGCAAATAAAGTCATCGCGAATAAAGAATGCGCCGGAAGCTTCTCCCGGATCTCGCGTAATGAACGTTCGAAAGCCAACAGCCGATATCTCGAGCTCTATTCGTTACGCTTTTATCTTCTCCGCGAGCTTCACATCTCTTTTGCGGCAACAAATTGAATAATATCCAGTGTCGACTTATATTGTATATACGCGAGCACGTGTAACTACGCCTAAGGTAATACGAAACGCACGTTGGTAGTGTAACGAATACCCTCCGCGCGCTCAGGATAGGGATATTACACCGACCCTGTAATAAACCACGTGCCGTATTTTAATATAAAGATATCGCACGAGAGAGGATACGAAATATACTCTGTTTTAAGCAGGCCGATGGTTATTCGCTGATACTTCGAGCGCACGTTGTTTCTTCTATCTAACCCAGGCAGCGCAGAAGCTCGCAACAATATTGCCTTTGATAGGCATTGTGCAAATAACGTACAATAATGGCATTATAAATTGACGAAAATTTTGCAATGATTGCGCTAAGATAATACGCTATAGCACAATAGTAATATTTTGTCGAAATAAAGTTTTAAAATATTTTTCAAAAAATTAGACAAAACTAAATTTGAGGTATAAATACTTTCCAATTATTTAAAAAATTGTTTTTGTAAATGTACTTACATAATTATTTTTATGTAACATTTTGTCATATAATTTAATAAAAGTTATCCTATCGGAGTGCAATATAATGTTGTAGAGACATTACAAGGATATTTTTTACGATATTACTTTAGTTGCAATAAAAATATTGTGAAAAATAACATTCTGTGCTTCTCCCGCGAAGGCCACGGTCATTAGATGGATACGGCGGAGTTTTACTTCTCGTAATTAAAAAAGGCCACAAAACAGAATAGGAGGTAGCGTTATGACATTTTTTCATTTGCATTCTAACAAAATAATTTTAATGGAATAAAATGTATCTTGACAATAAAATTATTAATTTTTCTGTGTAAAAAAAATATTTAGGGATATTCCTGGAAGTTATATGTACTAAAATGTGTTAATATAAAGTAAGTATTCTCTATATGGCCTAGTACCCAATATGATCTTGCTGTTTCTAAGGCCGTTATTCATAGTCAAGTCTTATATTTAAGACCATCCTAAGTACCATCTTAAGATGTCATTAATCAGAGAACCGTATTAGCATCTTAAGACATTATTCGAGACGATCTTGAAATAAGAATCGATTATGAACATCAGCCTAAATAGTATATGATGCTGCTTTTAACTAATATGTGATGAATTAAACAAATAAGCTAGTACAATCTATTACTTGTTTGCAATAGTTGACTGTTCGGTTTGTGTATTTTGTCGTTGATAGTAAAATCCAAGTAAATTATTTTTGATTATGTTTCTCATGATCTAATATTTCGTAGGAAAGTTACCGCTTTTTCTAACTATCAAGTAATGGTTATTAATCTCCGCAGTTCATAATATTAGAGCTATATATTTATACTTTACAACGCTGTATTTAATTTATATTTATATTTTCGTCTTTATATTTTGCATTCGCAAAAAATCACAAAGCTTATGTAGACCATACAGTTACCTTATAATAACAAAATATTGCTAAAACATATTGTAATATTGCATTGCGAAATTTATAAAGACAAATATTTTGCAACATTTCATAATGTTTTTTGCAATCTTGGGATAAAATATTTCTACAAAGTTGCTGCAATCTTTCTGAGCTGTACGAGTAAAAGAAAGTTTACCGCGTCGCGTCGTTCCACCTCGCAACGATTACATTAAATTTATTGTCGATTTATACCAATTTGCAGACTCTTTTCCGTCGTTATCGCACTTATCGCCCTCGATCGGTTAAAATTGCATCGCGCGTATCGGATCGAGGGGGGGAGATCGACCGTGCTTGATCACGAGGCCCCCATTTTACGCGACCTCCGATTTACCGCTACTCGTGGGATTTCGTGTGCGCGAAGTTTAAATTGATATTGCCTCGTTGCGTGATGCATGAACACAGTATTGTTTTTCTTAATATTAATCTCGCCCCGTGCGGCCGCTCCGCGCAAGTTGGACCGTTTTCGCCGCCGCAGAATTATGCCCGTGTAATTCACCGGTCGGTTAGCAACGCGGTTAGAGATTCCTGATGATGTTTCCTCTCTCTCATCGCGAAAACTATTATCCTATTCCTAATATAGCACTACGGGGGGAAATAGCCGTAGCAAACGGCTACCATACTATTTCCAATATCTGCAAACTATTTCCTGTACCTGCAAACGGAATTGCAGTAAGTCGAAGGAACGGAACTCCGGAGTCTTTATGTTACTGCGCTATAAATTTCACTTATCCTTAGATCTGAAATACTCTTTCCTCACGTTTATGTCCGCGAAGAAAGAAACGAACGGCGAGAGAAACCGTTTACGCCGGCCTTGTACTCCGAAATTCTTCGATGGTTTGTCATGCCTTTCTCGGAGCCAACTATATCGATCCTTTCTTTTCTTTTCTTTTTTTGTTTGTGGTAAAAATCCACCTCCTCACGGTCCTCCTTCCGTCGCGATTTATTATACAGTAAATATCTAAGCTGCACATACTCAGGTGCTGCCGACACAGCGGCGTACACGTGCAACATGTACCTAAATGGGCAGTGTACTTAGGACATCGGAATCTGTCGTGTAACGGCGGAAAGGGAGAAAAAGGATGGGCAGAGTAAGGCGAGAGAAACGGAAAACGGTTTTAAGGTCTTTATCGTCGGCGTTTAATGACCCCATGGAACGAGCACGGGTTTATCTAGGGATCTTTATATTGCTTCTTTCCGTTCTCTAACGTCGGACGTAACACTAGGTTAAGAGATTATTGAACGAGTGTCCACCCCCGCAAGGTTACGGAACACCTTACGGATTACACGCTATCCCTTAGTCCAGCCTTTGGCAAGCCATGACACATAACACCGGAATCTATCCGATGAAGAAGAGAGATTTAACGTAGATGAAGACTGAACGGTCCCTTAAATCAAATTGAGACAAATTGGCAGTTTTAATGTCTCTGTAAGAAAAAATAATTTATTACCATTTATTATCGTTTTTTTTTATTTTACAAAAAAAATATACAATTTAATAACACATTTTTGTAAATGAATACAAATTATACTTTATATATGTAATAAGTAAGTATTACAGGAAAGTTTCCAATACTAACCCAACCTTCCTAAAGCGGCACTCCCGTGTATTTCTCGGAAGCTGAATACTGCACTGTATTAATACCGACAAAAAAAACGTGAGCTGATCAGATAATTAAAGAAAATAAAAACCCACAGTTTATATAAGTATATTCATGACTTTATTTTGGTATAAAATCTGCTAAAAACTAAATATCGAAAAACAAAAATAAAATTTGCACGAAATTTTCTCTTTTAAATGGCACAGTTAAAACAATAGTGAGTATATTATTGATAACATTACATTGTTTTGCATGTTTATAGTTAGTATTTACCTTTAGAAGCGCATTTAAAATGATAAAACCCATCATTCTGAATAGCAGAGATAGTTTATGCGCCGGATGTCCGTAATAGCGACTAATGTCGATCTTGCATTTTTGCATTAATTCATACAACATCGTAAACACGTCGTTAAATGTATGACGCGTAAAAGCATCGCGCAAGAAAGTATTTATCTTATTCATGATTATAAAGAACGTTGCGTGGCTTCGCCGTGCAAAATTGCGAGTTTTTTAAGGTAAATTGGTGGCTTCAAAAGAGGAACGCGATGTAATTTTGCGATGTTTTTCAGTATCATGGCGGTAAATTATAAAATTGCATTATCTTAAACTGTGTCTCTAGGTGAAAAGTAAATAAAAAGTGTTTTTATTCTTTTAAATACCAACTAAAATATTGAAATGTAAAATATGAAGAACAAACGTTAAAAACATCCTCTGATATTATTTTTCAGAAAAGCGAAGGCAAAAAGTCTACCAAAAATATATTAAAATAGATTAATAATTTTAAATTTATTAGATTAATTATGTAATCTTTAATTAATAATAAAAAAGATGCATGTATACATTTATACTGCCTCTGATGATATTTTTATATAATTATAGGTATTTATATAATTATTATATATACATATGTGTGTGCGCGCGTGCGTGCGTGCGTGCGTGCGTGCGTGCGTGCGTGCGTGCGTGCGTGCGTGCGTGCGTGCGTGCGTGCGTGCGTGCGTGCGTGCGTGCGTGCGTGCGTGCGTGCGTGCGCGCGCGTGTGTGTGTGTGTGTGTGTGTGTGTGTGTGTACACGGTGTTCTTAATAATTAGTAAGATGTCAGAGATAAAATTGGATGAGGTTAAAATAAAAATAAAAGTGTTTTAAAATAAAAATTATTATAAAAACATAAAAAATATTTTATTATGATAATTATGCATATATTTATACATATTTGTTGTATATAATAAAATGTTGTATCTTTTGTTTCAGACAACATTTTTAGGTAATTAAAAATTATGTAATTAGTCTAATTAATCTAATTAAAATAGATTAATTGTTAATTATACACACATATATTAAGTATATACTATATATATATATATATAAATTACATAATTTAATAATTAATGCAATTGACTTTTGAAAAATAAAAGAGTACAACACCAACGGAGCTTTGCAATGATTTTCGTTTTTAGCACTGTCGGCGTTGCAAACTTTAATTAGTAAGTAAAATGACCTTACCTTGCAAGGCAACAATGGCGAATGTACGTGCATACATCCAATTGACGTAGTAGCGATGTTTACTTACGTTTGCAGTACCATGCTGTCGTATCGTTAGGACAGAAAGCCAAGCAGTGCGTGAAATCAGTTTGCTCTCTGATAACAACGCGTCGAGAGTAATCCTTTTTGTATTGCGGAAACGACCCTCGGACACACTCATCACACAATTACCGTGATTTGAATTTATCGAATTTATAACGTTTTGTTGTCACTTTCACGGATCTGACCTCGGTTCGATTCAGATTGTCCCGGCCGTGCAAAATAAATATGCAGATTGCACGGGCGTTTAATTGGCGAATAAATACGCCGCGTGCTTCATCGAAAAATCGCGGCTTTCCGCGAAAATCTCAAACGTTCGTGAATCTATAAACACTACAACGCGCGCCCACCTACAGGATGTTCATAAACACACGGACATGATTGACGTAAAAATCTTTTAGTAATTTGAAAAAAAATTCTTTTCTCTTTTCACAGTACAAGTATCAATGACCTTTTAACCCCATAGTGATAACATCGTATGCAATCAATTAAAATACAGAATTTTTTGTGATTTAATTTTCAACGTGTAATATCATTCTGTTGATATTTTCATATCAATTCGATTTCAATTTGAACTTTAATGGGAGGTCAGTGATCAAGATATTAATACTGAATATTGAAATATTGTGAAAAAATGCTGATACCCTCAAAATTTTGTTAAATACAGGTAGACACTAAATTGATCAAGGTATTTCAAATCCACGTAAATTTCAATGCGTGTGCGTGAATTTGTGGTTATATTGTAGCCACCGCAACTACTCTGACCGAGATCAATTAATTTATTTCGCTGACATTCATATCAATTGGATTAATTTGCGCGACTAAAACTTGCATGGTTTTTGATACGATGGACAGCTGAATATTACATGTAATTTTAATTTTTAATGCAATATATCGGAATGATATATTAATATTACGAATAATTTAATGCAGATATTTATCGTTACGCACGCAAAGAAACTTGAGGTTTATATCAAATGCTTATTAAAACTATTGTAAAAATACAAATTTTGCATAAGTATTTAAACAACAAACATCCAAATCATGATACAATGTGTGTACAGAGCAAAATTGTTTTAGTAAAGAAATTATTTTAAAATATAATTTCCAAATTAAAAAAAATAATTACAATAAATATTTTTTCTTCTAATAAAATATTATTTTAACAAGTATACTTATCAATAAAGAAAATATTTAGACTAACTAGAACGAATAAATCTAATTGAACTTATACAAGTTTTTAATAAGTAAACATTTTGATTTAATTTATGATATAAATATTAGAAATAATTTGTTGATTAATTATATTAATTTATATACATATATACACATATATAAAAATTAATACAATTAAATTAATATATTCTTCAAACAATTCACTATGCATTAGCATTGAAACGTTACGTTGATTTCAATACTATTTAGAGAAGCTTTAAAAATGACTAATGCTAAATATTGTGTATTAATTATTTAAATCATCATCTGATTGCTGCAATTCTATTAAGTTGTAGTGAAAAATACATATTTTTGCTTGTGTACTTCTTACTACTGTATGCACAGATGCAGCAAATAAATGATGATTTAAATAAGTAAAGCTTATAATATTTGGATTATTTATTTTTAAAGCTTTCCCAAATACTATATTGAAACCAATATAAATATATTTTTAATGTAAATGCATAAATTATTTAAAAAATGTATTTGTTAGTTAAAATAAATTGATTTCTTATTGTAGTAATCACATTTTTATTGCAGTATTTTCAATGTAAGAAAATTTTTAATTTTCAAGTTGTAATAACTTCTCGAGAGAAATATTACTTTATTTTAAAAATATTAGTAGTACATTAACGTTTTCTTAATTTTGTTTAATTTCAATTTTTTATCAATATTTACAATTTTTATTTTAACATATAATTCTTTAGTTTTAAAAAATGTTTAATAGTATCAAAAAAGCTGTTTCTATGAATGAATTAAATGTTTGCTAAATTATTTAAGAAATTTATTTATGTGAAATAAAGAAGTTTTATTTGATACAAGCAAATTTTTTTCGTGTATAAAATCAAAAAAGATATAAAAATTTATTTTTAAACAAAAGAACGTTTGATACAATAACATACTCATAAACCTTTAAAAATTTACATTTTAAAAGCACTGTGTTTTTTAGTTTTTTTTTCCTGAACGGATTTATGTAATAAATAAATTGTTTTCACTTGACAGAAGAACGGCATTACGCTGTTATACTTCTTTAGCCGGCTATTACAGATTTAACGTAGTGGAAATCCAAGCGGTTATTCGTACTTGTTTTTGCAGTTTATCCGCCTTCGTGCAGAAAAGTCAAGGGTAGCACCCAAAACTGCGAGAGAACAGGGAGAGGGGTGGTTTGTGTCGTTCTATTTGAGGGATGAACGGGAAGGAAGTTGGCGTTGCCAATAAAACGGCATGCGAATGTCGCAATGCATCCGACAGTGTAGAGCAAAATAAGAGGAAAGATGCGAGGGGTGTAACGGCACGACGAGATCGACGACAACGACGACAACGACGACGACGGGGTCGACGAAAAGAGGGAGCAATAGTTAGGGAGGGGATGGTGATGGCTTAACAAAAAGGCGAGTAGGAAAACGGACGCGAGCGAGGGAAAAAAGGAAAGTCTCGCGAGGTTGTGTAACCGACTAAACAATGGCGATGGAAAATAGGCTCCTGCGTCGAGACCCTCTTTTGCACGGTAGAATAGGAGCGCGGACAGGGGAGCGGAAAAGCGGGAGGAAACTACTGCATTCGTCGTATATCATTGATAGCGAACCCCTGACCTCGGACTTTCCCAGTGAAATTCAATTATGCGATCCTAAAAAAGCCCGAACACGAACGCGAACGGTGAGACTCGGCAAATGGTGTCGCGACGTTACCGGTGTTTTCCGTTCGGGGAGGAGGATTGGAAGAAAATCGGCGTCGCCACGTGTAGCGTACAACAACGTACAATGCGAGTTTATTAATTCGAGAACGCTCGTGCGCAAGAGAGAGCTTATTTTGTGGCTCGACAAAAAAAAACGAGTTTTATATTTTCTGTTTAAGGATCTGTAAAAACGTTAATTTTCCTCCTTTATTAGAGGAAATTCTCCGATATAGGTTTCCTAAAGTGATATTTCCATAATTTCTCCAGAACTAAACGTTGCACTTTATTTTAATATCGAAAAAAAAAATGATGTGGTTAAATAATAATAAAAGCTTGTATAATTCACATATCCGCGTGTCTTGTTTCTACATCTAATCAGCTAAAAGCAAAATTCTTCAATAATATTGAATTATATTCAATAATAATATTGAAGAATTTTGTTTTTAGCTGATTTTATTTTATGAAAACTAATATTTCTACTATTTCCTTTTAAGCACTGCGTTGTTTAAACAACAGTGAGCTTATTATTGATAATATTTGATCATTTTACATGCTTGTAGCGTCTTAAAAGTAGCATGTACTATACATTTATTAAGTAACGATAAAACTAACGAGTAAAATTCGTTGCCATTATTGTAAAAATGTAATAGCATTATCATTATTGTTGTACACAGAAACAAGTGACTATCGTTACCAAAAGAAGTAACAATAATGGTAATGTCGTTATAAGTATCGCGTTACTTTCCAACTCTGCTAAAAATCACGATAGAACAAAAGCACAGCATCATGAGATCTATTAAGTTAATAAGTTAATCAAATTTTTGTATCTTATTGTGTTACATATTATTGCATTCTACGAAACAACATAAGGTGCTCATTAAAAATTTTGTCGACGTTTTGTTGACAAATTATTAAAAAATGTTGCAAGCAAGTTACCAACTGAATCAGTCCTCAGCAATATTGCAAGCAAAAAAAGAACCACGTAAACTAGGTACAACAGCTTTACAGCAACTTTGCGGCAACAATTGTGGTAAAAAATGCATGACAATATTTTGGCAAAATTGCGGCAACTTTGCTCAATATGAAAAGTAAAAGATATTATTTTAACAACATATGAGCAAAAGTTTAATTCGGTAAATAATTCTGTCGTTATCATGACGGCAACAGTTGCTATTGGATTACATTGCTTTGCTTTTACACGAAATTTTATCTGAGCATTTGTATAAATTGACAAGAAACGTTTTACATTAAAGTAAAAGGCTTCTGGGAATTCAAATATACATACATTAATATAATTTGTGAGAATTTTATACCGATGATTTATGCGAGGGAAATTTACAGCCGGCATTGGTGTACAAAATTTCGGCAGTGGGCTGCCGAAAAAAGTAAGCAGTGACCTATAATATTGACGGCATTGTCGTTAGTGGTTGGGGAGTGGTGAGCTCACTTTAGAGTCGGTTTTTCGATCATGGGGTTGAGCACAAAAATTTTTTCTTGCATATTTCGAAAGCACATAAATAGGAGAATATTTTAAGCCTATAATCAGTTTCAGAATTGCTTTCTTTCTGGTACTTTACTCTTGTACCGTTAATGTGTATTCGTACTTTCGGGACGATTTTCTGGTCGAAGAGATTGAGTACGAACATTTATTTATATATCGTTGGAAAGCACATAAAAAGCACTTAATTCTAGTGTATTTATTTTTTTATTTTATTAATTATTTATATGAGTTGGTGCTGGCTTAACGTTAAGCTGGCACCCCCACCTTCAATCTCATTTTCCTGCTAAACCGCTCGAGCACAAAAATTTCAAATAGGATACATAATTAGCACATAAAAAGCACTTAATTTTGGCATAAGTGGCGTTTCGATTTTTTGTGGTGGGGGTGCTAACTTAACAGACATTGTTATTTTTAGTATTCTATTGTTTGAAGTTAGGTATACCTATGCATAAGACATCACATAATAATGTGCAATTACAGTAAAATGTATAGAATTTTTAAAGAAGAATGTTTAAAATTTATTTTGATTACAAACAAATACAATATCAAGGTCATTATTTTGATTACTTTTATTATTATTTTTAGTGTTCCATTGTTTGAAGTTATATGCATAAGACAGCACATAATAATGTGCAATTACATTAAAATGTATAGATACAGTTCGTAAATAAAATTTTTGGAAGTTTTTTGTACAATTGTGTAGAATACTTCGGGAAAGCTTTAGAATTCTTGTGCAGGCATTGGCGTATGATAATGGGCACGCGGTAGTGTTCATAATTGCATGGCATTGCCTTAATTTTAATATAGGATTGACGGCATTGTAGGCATTGACTAACAATAAGCATTGTCGGCAGTGTACAAAAATGTCGGCAGTGTTTTATAGCAATGCCAAAAATCGGCATTGGTGTACAAAATTTTGGGTTGTGAATTCCTCCTCGGATTTATGTAAAAACCGAAGATAAGAAAAATGTAGTATTACTGCCTGCTATATCGATTTTGAATGAGTGATTAAAAAGATTTATTTTGCATAGTGACGGTTTACTTAAGGACGAAACAATACGCAATTTTTGGATTATTTTTATTTTGGAAATTCTGAAAAGTTGTCCGTGCATAAATAAATGACTGGCACTCGATAATTTGCAGATGATAGACTAGAAATTGATGGATGCGAAATGGTACAACGCGCGAGATGCGCAATAATACGTCTTCGCAAATTTACATTTTTCCTTTGTACTCTCCAAAATTCAGTTGCAATTGCGGAAACGTTCCATCAACGTGTAAAATTAAATGAAGTAAGTTTAGTCCGAATAAGAGCGGAAATAATTGCCAACCGTTTGAAGTACATCGTTAAAGAATGAAAGTTCAGCTCTCTCATCTGTTTCTCATTAGGGATGAGGGTTATTTATCGATCTTACTCTATACAAACATAATCATTGATGCAATGCAGGCTTAATACTTACGCGCTTATTATTATCAAACAAAAGTTTTTAAATTAATAAAGTATATTGTTTCTTACAAAACGCATAGCAGCAGTATTGATGAGAAATGTTGAACAAATTGAAATTAATTACTGTAGAGTTAAATTTGTTAAGGCAACATTCTTTCTCGGTAATAATTCTTCTATTAACTCTTTTAATGAAAGAATAATTGAGGCAAACACTGCGAAGTGATATTACCAACCGCATCTCTTTTTTAATTTTATATTCTTTGAAATATTTGTACAAGAATGTACGCACACATTATAAGTAAGGTAATAGAAGAGAGTTGCTGAATGCGTATCGGTCTCCTAAAGCGTATCTTTTCAATATTTTACATTTTTACTTTATGTAACATTTAATGACAAAAATAGATAAGGGACAAGTAATATAGACAAAAATTTAACAAGTTTTATTTTATTTTGTGTATGCTATCAACATATTAAAAAAATAAAATTTACATTTGATGTAAATTTTTTATCAATTTATACAATTCATAATAATATAATTATACAATTTTATTATAAATTATTTTCATAAAAGGTGGATTATTGTAGAATATTTTACATTTACTGTATATTTATATTTGCAAATATTGTAAAAATTAGATATTTTTATAAAATCCATCAAGTTTCTTTATCTCATACATTCACAAATTTTACTACAATACAAATGGTATACAATACTAATGTAATATTAGTAAGTAATAATAATAAAAGTAATAATAATTAATATAAATAAAAGTATATTAATTACACAAATAAATTCAAGCCAGTTTTATTTTGATGTTTTTACCTTTTTATTATTGTTATTTATTAATTATTGAATATTTGATTGTTTTTTTGATAAAGAATTAATAAAATTAATTACTTAATAAAATAATATTTTTAATTAAATTAATTTATAAATTTAATGTTTTTGAAGAAAATACCATTTAAGAGATCACAAGTACGTTTTAGGCGACTAGTTTTTTAAATCATATCTTTCACAGCATGTTACTTACAGAAAAGCTTATAACAAATTAATTAACTTATTAAGTGAAAGGTTTAACATTTAATGAGAGATGTCTGAAACATCAAGCTATAATTTTGAACTTTGATTTACATCCAATGCAACATCAAATAATAAATATAATTTAAAAAAAATAATTTAAATGGTACTCATTTGCTAACTTTTCTCTACCTTTTTCCGCGAAAATTTCAAGAAATATGTACGTATGTTTATATGTGTAAATTGTATATGTAAATTTATTTAAACGTTTGTTTAGTCCCACTAAATTAATAATGATTAGTGATTCGTAACAATTGGCCTTCGCAGAATGTTATTTGCAGATTAATAAACAGGCATTAGGGTCAATCGGAATAATCACGTAACAGTGAACTGTATGTGACACTTCGATATTTACGCACCAATAAAATTAATAATCATCATTATTAAATGATATCGATATTATCTTGAGTACATTAAACTAATATTCATCACAATGCTGAAAAGTGTTAATTACATTTGCAAATGTTAATTGCATTATACTGTTAATTATGTCGTATTCACTTTGACAATACAGTTAACTTCATAGTTATTCGACTCTAAATTTCTTGTAGAACGAAAGGTGAAGCGATTTGTTTCGAAGTGTGTGTAACGCGAAATACGTGCGTGAAGTCTGATTCTCCGGGCGGAAGCATTAGATTCTCATCGGCGTCGCGTGCCGAAAGAAACGAAGACAATTGAGAATACGCGAATAACTGCGTCCTTACGGGGCTTTCTTTCGTGCGTAATTCAGCACAATGTGGTACACGCGGGTCAAGCAATCTATTTGGCAACCCTTCGAGAGAACGCGCGCGACACGCGATCGGCTCATTGACTTGCTTAAGTTAAACTAGATACGCTCTTGATAGTATTGATGTTTCGACAGAGATACGAGTACATCAATGGAACAAATTAATTCCAAACGAGATAATCAATATGTTAGTCTAAAAAAAAGCAGGATTGAATCTTCATTGTCTTTTACGTAAATATAAATTATCTTATACAATAATCGTTTAATTTACAAATTTATTCTAAAAGAATTGCGGAACAAATTATAAAATTGGAAATACCTTTAGATGTGCACATTGAATATCGAATCGTTGTGGAAATAGTCCATTTAATAATATTTAAAAATTTGTTTAAAACATTTATCTCGAATGATTGAAGTTGTCTCGAATTTTATTTCATGTACGTGAAATCAAATCGTTTTGCGTTAACAAAAATATTAAACGCAATATCATGTAAAAATATAAAACCCATATAAATTATACAAAAAGAGAGGGGACACTAGAAACAAAATAATTCAAACTGCGAGGTAATCATATTTAAACGTTTAAATGTTTTAAATAAGACGATTACGCGGTTGATCGCTAAAGTATCTCATAATGGATTTGTTAGGATATTAGAGAATATTTTTATTTAACGTGTTAATGTTAATACGTTCCGACACAAACCGTGAAATGTTATTGCGAGAGTGGAGGATTACAAAATGCACCGTCCGCCTCCGCCGTTCACCCGGCGTATATATGTTTTTCGTCTCGTAGAATATTTCCGCAAAAATTACTGCACTTTTACTGCGCGGAGAAGGAAAATTAACGGAGTCGACCTTTTACCGTTGCCGCGCGAGTATTGTTCCTTTGTGGAAAGCGGGTATTCGAAGTGGAAAGCATTTGGCCGATTCCCATGGAGCTTCCATAAGGTTTTCCAACGGCTACACAATACAATAATACGCGGTACACGAGACGGTGACACGCGAGACTCTCGAGAGCGAGTACGGCAAGTAGAAAAGACCACGTGTGGTCTGTCGCGCGCGTTATACGTATATAATACGTATATCCCAGTGCATACCAGGTATTCCTGATTATATTTACCAGCCGTATGTACACCCATTCATTTACTTTGAGCTTGATTTTTTTAGCAACACTCGAATGATCGTTATTTGTGGCAACAATTTTTATTTTCAACGATAAATATCTTGGTAACTACAAAGCTGAAAATAATTTTGTTGGATCAATATAATTATGAAAAAGAGATTCAAACACAATGAGCAATGCTGCATAAAATTTTGACATTCCAGCAATCAGTTTGTGCGTTCTATAATTATTTTGATGCTTTAACAAAAGTTGCAATGTTTTTAAATCTGTGTCCAACTGTTAGATATTATACTTATAATAACATCGTTCCTTTTTTCCCGTGTCTTTATGTGTTAACTTTTAACTATTATCATGGAAAAGAACGCATTGATGATAAAATTTTTGTATATTTTTTGAGAATAATTTTATTGTTTGGATAAATTATTAAAAATTTTAAAGCAAAATGAGAGAAAAAAATTGCGTTAAAACATTTTCGCACGAATGAGAACTGAAAGGCGACATTTAAGCTCTGCGGTCTGTGAGATTTCACGTTGTTAAGGATTAAATCTTTATGGTAAAGTTTAATGAAAATTAATTAAAAGCGACATTATTCATTTAGAAGAATTTCATTTTTAATTGTCCAAGCTGTTACGTACATTTTTTTCTATCTACGTTTGAAAGATGATAGAATGAAAGTCTTGGATACCCTATATACTCACAGCAGCTGATATTAAATTCCACATATATATTTCAAGTATATGTATATATACACTTTACGATCTAAGTTTCACTCAAAAAATTTCGTTTAACTTTTTATGGGTGGGTAAGTTCGTCCATTTACGTGAAATGTGTGTGAAAAATGTCGTTCGTAATAAAAGATAAGACGAGAGAGCTTCACTTTATTTTAGCAAAAGTCCTGCAGTGCATTATCTATCCGGTATAATTAGGATAATGAATTGTTAATGAATTTAAATTTCCTGCGACAACATTTTTTACATTTTTCTCCGTAATATTAATTTAAGTTCTGTCGCATTTTTTTCGTATTACATCCTTTTGCATACCGTAAATTACCAACCACATAGAAATTTCTCTCTCCCCCTTACTCTTTTTTCTCTTTTTTTCCATTTAGCGAAATAGACATAAATACGTGTGCAAAAACATCGTATATATGTATGGAACAATATATATTGGCCGATTAAGCATTCCTGTATTTTTTCCCCACTGTTAAATTCTTAGCATCGAATTATATCTTTGACTTGTTTTTAATTATTCCAATAGATTATCGTTACTCCTGATCAATATATTGTTTATTCTATTAAAACAATAGATTTAAACAATTTAACTCAAGAAACGTTAAACTTAACTGAAATTTAGTTTATTATTTACTAATTGTAAGTGCCTATATTAAAAAACACTATTTATATATTTTCAAATCTGTATCCAGCTGTTAAATACTTTAATACACTTTCAAAGCAACTCAACCACAAAAAAAGATTGATTAGATAAAATTATTTTTTTTAATTTATGTTTTAAATGCATAAAATGAATAATTTGACACATAAAGGTTAAACATAAAATCTTATTTAATTTCAGAAGTAAATTTAATTTTTTAATATTTAACAGCTTTTATCTCGAATTTTTACACCTGTACTATTTTTTTATTAAATAATATGTGCAATAATCTTTCAAACTTTATATATGTGTGGAAAAAATCAAAACAAAAGACGAAATTATTATAAGAGCCAACACAGTTGGTAATTTTACTACTTATACTGCTTTTCTTATCGCAATTTTATTTTTAAGAGAGAAAGTTGAGTTTTGATTTATTATATATAATAATTTATTATATTTGATTTATTATATTCAAGAACCTAATTTATTCTTTTTCTTAATTTTAAATGAAAAAATAAGTGCCTAACACTTTTGGCTAAAATTATACATGTAGGTTCAAAGATCAATAAATATGATAAAAAGAAAACGCGTCTAATCAGCTTATAAATTTTTATATACAAGAGACGATTCTATTCACTTATCATGATTTGAGATTCACACATGTTCAGCAGATATTTCGGGCATCTGCATCGCACGCACATTCGCATAAATACACATGAGTGTAACTACGTACGCACGCGTGCATAGACTTGATGCGCGTTGCGCACAGTCGGTTGGGTTGTATTTGCGATCGCCTCGTTGACTTAAGCCGATGATGCACGACCCCTCTGGCTCCGCGTCGAATGTAAAACATTGTTTTACAAACAAAATCCAAATGATAGTATCTTTGTATTTGTATTTCAGGATCTTCCTATTACAACCCAAATAATATTTACAGTATTAGTATTAATACGTAAATTTTTTGTCTGAGAAAATAAGCTACTCTTAATTAATATAACACAAAATTATCATACATTTCTCACTTTTATTGACAAAATATTTATAGTCTAGACCCTTATAAACATAAATAATGTAATTATTAATTTTATGATTGCAATAGGACCCTCTGGTGATGGCACAACTGGGTATAACTTAGCATTCAGAAGCGACGCTCACAGGGATAAGTTAAAGTAAGTTGAAGAAATAGAATATGTGACGGTTGCAAAATTTACACACAATACACTTTCTACATACAAAAAGATACTGCCAAGAAAAATGATTACTTAATTTACTTTTTTTTAGTGACAATTATCGTAAACAAAGAATATTTTCCCGATAGTCGTCTTGCAAATTTTAGAAACACTCGTTATCATGTACAAAAAAAAAGAATTTATTTTATATTTTTTCGAAAGAAGATATTATAAAATTGTATCAACAAAAGTTAGAAGTATTGTATAAGCAAATCAAATTTTTTATTTGAAATACGTAATATATATTTAATTCAAGTTTATATTTTTCTGTATGTACACAGAAGTTTATTTTAAGTATTTAAATTTTATTTGTTCCAAGTAAATGTAAATGATAAATTTTAATTCTAAGCAAGAAAATATTCTTTAGAATACAATGTCATTTAAAAAGAGAAAACTAAAAATTGAGTAATCGTTTTCCTTAGCACGAGAATATTATATTTTTCTGCACGTAGAGGTAATGATAATTAATACATGATACGAGAAAGTGAAAAGTATTTTGGGATATTTCCGTTCTCGACTGTAATACGAGCGATTGCTAAATTGAGCACCGTAACGATTTATGACACCGATTCGGTTTGACTAATTGCTACATATAACTCACATATGTCGAAAGGGCAGACGTCACGTCACAGTTTCGAGGTCTTCTTTGAGGACTACGCAGATCTCGACGACATTTGATATTGTCGAGTGTCAAACTTAATTAGAAGTAGGTAGGCTCTTACTTGTTATTCGTCGCGTGTATATCGCGTTGTATTAAAGTTTCGACGGAATACTCATTTCGGCGTGTTTCGTAGCAACGACATCGACTACTGAATTTGAGCTTTTAAAGCTTACGTCTCTTGACGCGCTTAAACGTTTCCATTACGTTCCGATATATAGTCACGACTCGTCTATGTTGCAAGAGGGTCGTAAGTCGAGATATCTCTCGGGAGCTACCTCCCGAGATTTAATTAGGGATTATAAGCAACGAAACGGTACTTTGCTTATGATCATTAATAATTAAGGCGTTTGGTCCCACCGGCCTATTCTCGATGCGTTTCCTTACTCCGTTCGATAAATTCGTCGATGAACGAATCCCCGAGGCATCTCTCTATTCCTTGGTATACTAAAAAACACGATACGAAATAAAAGAATTACTTTAAAACGAATCGATGACGAACCAAGTGCAAAGGTTACATCGCACGTGTAATATTTCAAGATATAAAAGAAATGCGATTATTTTGATACTATTCTTTTTCTCATTAAAGATAGTTGCTATAATAGAAAAAAAAACAAGAATATACCAAGAAAAACATATACTCGTACATTCCTTCTCTACAAATGTAATAACAAAACCTAATATTTTGTAAAAAAAAAAGTGCAATCAACAGATGCAGCAACGTCGGAGAAACGCATCGGAAAACTGAAGTTAATTTCTTCTTTCATGGAGTATCACCCTGAATTTCCATTTTCCCCCGCGATACGCGCCCGAGCCCGGACTTATTTTTTTAGACTCCTCGCGCCAGACGCCAGAATTAGAGAAATTAATCTCGCCGCGGGTGGGCGTGTTTTTCCTTTCCGTTGTGGGGAGAAGAGACACGTAAATAAAGCATCCGCCCTTCTGTTTCCTTTTTCGGGGGTGAGTTTCGCCGGCTGTCTGGTCGGCCCTTTGCGCGCGTATGCGCACACACCCGTCCGATTGTGTTTACCTGCGGGAAAACCATCGACCCGCGTCGACATTCCGTACTCCTCAAGACGTCGACGGGGAGATACTCCAATTTGTCAACCGCACGCGAGTGCTTTTTTCCCCGGGATCCTGTCGCGTTTCGAGAGGGCGAGAGCAGCTCTCGCGATAGACGCCGACGAAAGCTCGAGGGCCGCGCAACCCTCCTCTTTCTCCCGTCGCACATTCGATGAGTGGGTAGCACCCTTCTTCGCTGTTTTTACCTTTATTCATCTACCAACTGACTGCAAACAATGCGACGTCGAATATTCGAGATGCAGCGCGGAGACAATTTTCGCGTGAGAAACTGTCAGAATCAATCGACGTAATTATAACCGCAAATATATAATAAGTAGTGTCAATTCGAAAATTTTAAATGGGACGAGAGTTTATTTAGTGATTATTATAAAATTTAAAAATGTAAAAATTTGAGAACTAAGATGTCAGTTTCAATTATGATTCGAATCCTGATTATGGATTCAAATTGCAAAATTAAATATTTTACAAACATATATTGATATAATTACAGAAAATTTTTTTACATTTCTTAATGTTTTGTAATATGAAATTACTTTCTAAATCATTGTTCATCTTTAAGAAAGAAATCGGAAAATTACGTTTAATAATCTATCTACCAGAGAAAATATTTTTCATATATAATCATATGTAATTATATACCAAATATGTCCATATATATTAAAATATATATAATTACATATAAATTGCGTATAATTGTATATGGACATATTTCATACATTATTATATATAAAACATTTTTTCCCGGTGATAAGCTTTTGAAATATGTGTCTTTAATAATTCCTTGAAATTATGATTCAGTAGATCGTATTTAGTACACTAAACATACAATAATAATAATAATAATAATAACATATATACATTAAAAATAAACATTAATGTACATTTAATTATGCTTATTCATAATTGGGACTTACACATAAACATTTTTAAATAAACATTTTGTCCAAAATTTACAACTGAACATAAACTAATTTTTTTTTAAATTATAATATTGATTGATTACATGACATTAATCATTTCTTTAAACGATTTTTGATCGTTAAATTTACACGAATTAATAAAAATTATTTTAACCTTAAGTAATTAAAACTCGCCCTTTATTTCTGTACTTAATTAATTGTTGCAAGATATGCGATGTCATGTTTGCCAATAATTCGATATTTACCAATCACCGATAACTCGATTGAGTAATGTTGCATTATTATATAAAAAATATAATACGCTTTCATTAAGTGCACAAATGGGATGGTACGGGAGAATATCATGAGATATATGTTCCGATATCCATTACGAGGTTCTTACTACAAACTCACATGCAAGAACACATACCAAGCAGAGGACGTAAAGCTTGCATCGCAAACAATAATCCAAGATCATACCTGTTTACTAGATCGCTGCCCGCATCCCTTGGTGTTGAAGGCGAATTTGCACAGTTCACTTCCGTTGATTATTCGAATGAATTATGAAGGATAAGTTAGGTATATAAAGTATTTTCGAAAAAAAATCAGACATGAAAAGTTATAAAGTATATGCAAAAGAAGCAGAGCTCTCTATTTTTATTCGTCAGGAACGATCCACAAGTTATTTTGCTCTAATGCAAAATGTCCTGCTTACAATCTAAATAGGACTTGCTTTAGTCATTTAAATACAAAATGTTGAAAAGAAGTTGTAACGTAATAAAAACTGTAAGCGAAATGATATGTACCTACGGAAGTTTTTATAGAATTTTTACAGAATGTTTATAATGTTGTTTTTTTTTATGAAAGATCTGAAAATTTGAAATATTTTAAATTTGTTATCGCAAACAGAATTTGAGTGTATACATCTTTATGAGGAAGCATGCGAACAAGAAGAGAAGCAATCGAGTGCCGAGCGGGAGGAAGTAGAATGATAAGTGCACGCAATTCGAATTGAAATTGTATCGAGTTGCGAGAAGGAGCATCGAATATTCAACAAAGTCTTGTTTGCACGCGTTACATTCTCGCGCCGTACCCTGACATTAACTACAACGCCTTGTAATTCCGATGTGGATTCACTCGTACCGCGCAACGACCTCCGGAATGCGTTGGATACATTAAATTCCGGAGTTCTCTGGCAGCTGGTTTGCAGAGTATCCGCAGATCAACTCGCGCTTAGGAACTGGTTAGCTAAGATTTACGTCTGAAAACCGCATAAAGGATACACCGCACGGGTATATCAGGGAATCACAGGAATCTCGGAAAAAAATAAACTTAATGGTCGAAATAACTGTAATCGCTTAATATTTATTGACCAAAAGAGCCATTGAATTTTAATATAATTTTGACGGCTATTGAAACGATTTTTTTCTGTTTTTTTCAAGATAAACATTTACGTAAATATTATACACAATTTAACATACTGCACAGATTGTACTATTTTATTTTATTCGATTTTATTCAAATCTATATTTGAAAACAATTAAGAAAACTAATTTTATACTTTATGAGTTCAAGAGATACGTTTTTTTCATTCCTACTTTTAAAACGATCAAAATAATTATGTAAAACACTCACAAACTGGTTGCTGGGATGCCAAAACTTTTTGTGTTATTACTCGTCATGCTCGAACGTCCTTTATAATTATTTTGATGATCCAACAAAATTATTTTGAGAATTTTAATTTTTAGATATTTTATCAAAAGAACTATTTCTATGTACACGTACCTATATATAACATTTCTACCTTGAAAATAATATTATTTTCTTGTATATATAGACTGCAAAATTGCTACAGAGCTATTTTTATCTTTTTATATGAATTTCTTTCACATTAATATAAGAGATACTCTCAAACTTTTGTTGAAAAGGGCTCCTATATTGCTCGGTAACAGAAAGAAAAACAATATACGTATATCGCGACACAATCAGACCTGGGCAGTATTCCAGATACATGTATTCCAAATACCTACTTGAAACACAAATGTATCTTGTATCTTGTATTTCAAATATAATGCAACCATGTATTTTGTATTTTAAATACATTTTTTAAATATTTTCTATATTGAGTATGAAACTTAAAATACATAAAATACTTTTGGTGATTTTGTCTTATTTTGACATATAGAGAGAGAAAAGTAAAAAAATCAAAACCAGATTAGCAGCAAATCTATAAAAGTAGATGTTTTTAGTTCTAGTCACCCAACCGAGTAAACACAAAAGTTACACAAAAGTCAGTTATTAGTCGATTAATATTATACTTTCATAAGTCATCTGTAAGTTGATAAAAATACTATTTTTTACACTGCTCTCCCTTTACACTAAAGAACCAAAGATATTCCAAAGTTTATCACTATCACCCTACTAACAAGTGACAATATAAAATAAAAATTGTGAAAATTATTTGTATTTAAAATTGTAAGTCACAAATTATAAGTCACTTCAACTCTATTATTATTATTAAAAATATGATATTATTGTTTATTGTTTTACATTTTCTTTTTTAATTGCTCCTATTAACTTGAAGAAAATCTTAAGATATTTAAAATATATAGTATTGTATTTGATATATCTTAGATATTTTGAGTACCTTGAATGTCTGAGGTTTTTTGAGTCTTTTGTATATTTCAATTTTTACTGCTAAAATAAAGAGGTATCTTAGTTTTGTATTTCAAATACACGATTTTTCCTTGTATTTCGTAACTTGTATTTCAAATGCGCCGTCGACCTGTGTATACAAAGTCCAGTTTTGAACATAATATATAAAATATCGTTAACGTTTTCGCATGTGTAAGTCTGAGAATGAATACGAATCTACTCTCGTATTCCTTCCATCATATGGAGGCTCCCGAACTTTTTCGCCGGGTTGAATAAAACAGCGCGTACAAACCAAACTTTCGTTTAGTCCGTCTTCAAAGCGATGAATAGTCCACGTGCGAGCAACAGACGATTGGCATTAGCATCGGTGTGAAACTTTACAAACTTTCTATCGCCTCTCTCGAGCCTAAACTTCAAGAGAGTGAGGAAGCGAGCGCGGAATTATATTGGAACGAAAGGGAGAGAGAAGAAGAGAGAGAAAAAAAATTTACCGACAAAAGGACAAACGCTTTTCATTTATACCATTTCACGCAAACCTACTTGATGTATTTTACCAACTTGTACCGTTGAACGCAAATGGTTAGTTTGTGAAAAAGTTAATTACAGCGTATATGGCGAGAAAAGAATTCACATGATTTCTGGTTTTCGATGCTGTAATTCATTGGGGTTGCAACGGGAGGAAACACGAGCCTTAATGCACGAGAATCGTGTCACATGAGAAATTTCGCGTAATGCAGTCCCCAAAGATCCCGGACCTGGAGAGAAGGGGACTCCTTCGCGACCCCCCTGTGTCGTGCGCGCAACATCGCGGCAACGCGACGGCCCCCTGGTATATCGCACGTTCGTATTCCATTATGTAATGGGCCATTGTACCGCGCAATCCTACCGCGGCGGGATGGAGCAATGCCGTTGGGTGTCGTACAACACACCCGGGGGTCGAGCAGGTAGACAAACGCGCGCGAGAGCGGCCTCCGCGGTCCTCTCTTCGTTTCGTAATCAAAGGAAACGACCGCAAGTGGAATTATTAATGGCGTAAAACAGATAGGTAGATAGATAGGTAAAGATGCAGGCAAACAAGGAGTGAAAGAGAGAGAGAGAGAGAGAGAGAGAGAGAGAGAGAGAGGGAGGGATAGGAGGCCATGCAACTCTCACGTAGCGGTAAGGAATACTTCCCGTTTCGCGGTAATAAGTAAAACCTTCGGATATATGTGCCCGGCGCGAGAAACAACATTTATCGACCATCAAAATGTAAGCCTCGCTCCGGATGATAGTAATCGCGTCTTGCGTCCCTTGTAAATCTCGCAAACGCCTCACGTGTTTCTGACGAATACCAGCGGGCCGCCCATTCCCATATCTCCGCTGTAGTCGCTCTTTTGGGAAATCCGAAAAAGAATGTTCAGCCTATACCAGCTTCCTTTTCGTATCATTACGACATGTAGTAATCATACTAAATTCTGATCTAGCCGCCACGAAGGTGGATCGACTTGCTTTCCAAGTATCCTGAGACTCTCAGGACATTTCTGGCTGTCGTCGATTTAGCATAGACTGTCATTCGCAGATTTGCTCCAGTAATGATTGATTGTTTCGCAAAACTTTGCCGGTATTTAATCAGATTCTTTGTGCGGATCCTTAGGGAGGCCTCCGCGTTAGGGGACGCGTTACGAAATCCGAATCCGAATCTCGCGCTGCCCTCGTGATAATTTCGACTTTCGGCTTTGCCTCGTGGCGAGCCAAAGGAGCTACTTTCGGTATTGCCCATCGTATTACGCTCACGTACTCAATTTCATTTCGTCGCGATGGACCTCATTGGTTCGAGCTAATTCACTCCCGCGTTTCCGCCCACTAATTCCCTAGACACCTCTATCGGCGACTTGACCGTCGCGTCGTACGCCGACGAAACATCCACAATTGTGACGCAATCGAGGTGATAAAAAATTGAAACAGAAAGATAGAGAGAGAGAGAGAGAGAGAGAGAGGAGAAGGAGGGAGAGAAAAATAAGGTGGAGGGAAAGGAAGGTGCGAAAGACCGGAAGAGTAAAGCAGGAACGCGGACAAGAGGTGACAATTAAAGGTAAGGGGACGTGCACGGGCGCGTAAAGTCATTAGCCTTAATTGGAGTGCGCCGCTCGGCTGTCAGCCGTTGAATGGGTGACATACGTTTCGCGATATGTCCCGTCGTTCGCGGGAGAAAGACAGAGCTGTTGCGGGACAGAGGAGACGTGGGCCGCGGGGGCGAGGAACGACAGATGGGGAAGGTAGAATGGCAGAGAGAACCGTCCGGTGCCGGTCTGCGGCCATTGATTTTGCCCGTATGCAGTTGCACATGCATCCTACGTGTGCATACATTCCTCTTGGCCAAGTCGTTTTGTCGAGCTTGCGCGAGCGAGCGAGCGGGCGGGCGACCGAACGCCGCAATTAATTAAGCCTCCGCGCAATTTATATCGGCATTATACGCGCTGTTTTGCGTGCAAAAACCATTTACGGCGTACTCCCGATAGCCCTCCCGTCCTCGCCAGCGACAACAACAGCGGGGCGAGGTCGGTTTTGCACGCCCCAAAATCGTTGTCGATACAACAATTGGGTCTAGATGGATACGTAATATATACTCGAGATGCACCAACGCTTATATCGGTATCATTGTACTCAGCATTCGCCAATCGAGAGAGGATAATTCAACATATCGTACGATAAATTTTTAAATTGCACTTTTGTATATACTGAACTGCAATGTGCGCGTTATGCTTACATAACTTGGAATTGCTTAGGTAAAGAGAAGATAAATTACATGAAAATGTATCTTGGATAAAATTAAGATAATTTAATTTTAATTTATTTAAATATAAGATAAAATTATACATAATTTTATCTATATAATATCGTTATTAAACAAAATATTTTAGGACATAAAAACTGTATGTTCATATTTTTATTTATTTGATAAAAAATATTCCTCTTTGAATTTGAATTAATATGCAAACAAAAGTCAAAGAAAAAACAAAGAAATACGCGACTCACGTATTATATAGTGATTTACAATATTCATTGTAAAAGTTATTAAACTTTTAACATACGTTTAGCAGGCCTATGTTAGTTACAGCGTTTATCAGTGTTGAATAATAATTTTTAATTTTTACAATCTCCGACTTATTCGAACTGCTTGCCACATATTCGTCACACTTGAAATACAGTTATGAAATCGGATAGGTAATCTTAATGCTTCCAGAAGCATTTATAAAATCCCCTTTCTCCAGAAAAACTATAAATAATTTTACTGTGAAGAAACAATTCCTCAGTCACCTTATGGTTGAAAATCCGGATTTAATTTATTGTTTAATACACGTAAATAGATGTGAAAAAGACATTTTACATACGTTAATTATTGCGAAAAATATCACTACATGTTTTGGTGAATGAATTGATAGAACGTCCGCACGAATGTAGAGAGATTCAAATTCGAATCCTGGCTAAGGTGTTATTTTTTTGCAATAAAATTATTTACAGTTTTTCCGAGGAAGGTTGGGGGGGGGCTTTTATAAATGTTCCTAGTATTAATATCCACCTTTATGACTGTTTCAAGTCCAATAAATATGTGGCATACAATTCGAATAAGCGGGAGATTGTAAAAATATTAAAAATTATTATTCAGCATTAAGAATCATTGTGATTGACATAGGCTTGTTAACTTTATCAAAATCATTAAATTGATTAGCAATTTAATTATTGTGATATTACATTTCTGGGTTCTTCTTCAAAGCCGCGTTTTAAGTCTGGTAAATATGCAGCGTGCAGTTATGAAAATTTTGCAAATATTTATAAATGTACTTACAGAAAATATTGAGCACTAAAATCTGTTTTTGACCAGTACAGTTATTTTTGTTATTTAAATGTATTGATACACTTTCCAGATTTATTAGAATTTTGTTTGTTAACTTTATATTTAACATTTTCTATAGTTTGGATTTATTATTGTTTATCAAATTTTTAATTTTGGAGTAATTTTTATATTGCATTATTACTAATATGAACATTCTGAGCTGTTTTTCGTTATACACTGTCAGAACTAAACATCCCTTTGATTCACGTTACGTACGTATACTATAGATTTTCAATATTGGGAGTGAATTTTGGTACACAAACCTGTTGTTATCTCTTTGAAAAATTCTTCTCTCGGGATAAATGGTAACTTGGAATTTAAAGCCAAGAACAATACTTCATTTTCGATATTTTATCTTATTACATTATCTTATTACATTAGATAATTTTAAAAAAGTAACACTTCTTTATCTATGATAAAGATGAAGAAAGCATACAATAATTTAGATAAAGATAAGATGAAGCTGTTTTTTTATCTAGATGATTATTTAGATAATTTTATACAGATAATGGCAAACACTGCTGAGCTACTAGAAAAACTTGGGTTACAACCTTCGAACTTAAAAAAAATTTAACACATGTCCCTCTCTTCATTTTCATTATTTTCCCGGGTATTAATCTTCAAATTAAAATTCTGTAATATTAAAGCTGGAGCAAAATGAATATTTAACTTTTCTAACGCAAAGATATCACGTTTAATATCAACGTAAAATGAGAAGCGGGAAACTAGTTTAGGTGTAAATATGAGATTCTCACAGTACGGATTTTATAATCTTCTTTAGAGATTTTTAATATCTTTTAGTAATAAAGTAAGGCTAATGATTATATCAGAATAAGTGTTTCTACCTGAAACAAAATGAATTTAATAAGAAGGATTACTAGAATATCGATGTAAATTTCGTGGTCGTAAAGGAGATTTTCATCCCTTCCATTATTATTCCGGAAGATATATTTCGTCGCGACTCATGATCCTTTTTTCTCGTTACCCAAAAAATCCTTGCACCTACTGTTAAACACGTTAGTCACCGTAGAATTTTCAAATCTCAATATGTTATTAATTAGGAGCGCAGGAAGGATTTTAACACAAAATATTCATGTAGTACGCATCCGATGGTCGCGACGCGTCAAAATGATTTTGATAATGCAGTTGCGCGCATTTCTGCGCTCGGCTCCCAATATGCCGCGAGCAGATGGATAGATTTGACCGCGGATATAATGCGTGCGCCGCCGTTAATTCTGATGGATAGGCACGAATGCGTGCGAGTCTGTGATTCGTGAATTACGTGTCGCGTTATCCGCCGTCCTCCCGCCGTCTATCAAAGGAATAACGCCGTATTGAGAATCTAACGTTATCGCTAGGGGATCGATTTCTCTCTCTCTCTCTCTCTCTCTCTCTCTCTCTCTCTCTCTCTCTCTTTACATTCTTCGCAACATTATTTTGCCAATTTCTCGTGTATATTAAATATTGAACATATTTTGCATATATTAAATTTATCTTGGTAGCACGCATCTAGAGTTCATTAAACTTTATCTCTGGACTCTATAAAGAGGATTCCAAACGAATATAAGTTCGGTGCATTTACTCACATTGATTTTTTTACCACAAAATTGTATTGAAAGCCAAACAAATATTTTCATCGCAAGACTAAAAGAAAAAGGAACTTTGTTTAATCTGCTATGTGACCCGAGGCTTCTTTTGAGAAGTGACCTTTTGCAAATCACGTTGGCCCGGAATTAGTGTCTAAGAGTTAAAGGTCAACGATGTACACGACGAGAAATGTGAACGTATACATAAATCCTGTTGTCTGCGAGATAAGCGCACGATTTTTCTCGACATAAACGGTCGCAAGAGGTATATTACACTCTGCTTATAGGCCATTAGATTAATATATTGCATACGGCGAAAGCTCTTCTCTTTTGTTGACACCAGAGACTCACATTTACGATATCTACATTAATCTGATAATCTGGGCTCGTAATGTTGTACAACAGATCAAAGATGTATTCCAAATTTATTAAAAAATACTTTTGTGTACTAACAACAAATTTGATTGCTTGCGAAATTAATATCTTAATAATAAGTGTGCAAAGAATCCATTATTTTTTATGAAACCCAATATCTGTTATCGAAGCATACCAATATAATTCAATATTATGAAAGTAATTCCCATTATTTTTTAATACTTTTCTTTCTTTCAAGCAAATTATAGATTTCTAGAAAGATTGGTCTTTTTTCCTTGCGATGAATTCACCAAGCCATTTTCTTATTTTTTTGATTTTTATTAATTTTTTGTTAGACAAAGCATCATGCTACATCGAACGGAGCAAATGATATTCTGAAGGCGTTATATCCGGTGAATACACCGGGTGCAGTGAAATATCTTAGCCAAGTTTCAATAGTGTATCCAATCGGCAATGAGAGAGAGAGAGAGAGAGGGGGGAAAAGGTTATCGCCCGATCAAATTAATGACAATGCCTTGTGTGGTGAGGTCGATCAAATATACATTATTACAACTTGGCTGGGATATTTTACTACTGGGATGTAGCACGCTTCATCTGACAACAAAATTAAAAGAATCGGAAAAATAAGAAAATGGCTTAATGAATTCATTGCAAGAAAAGACCTTCTACCGAATATTTTATACGTAATACACAATTAAAATATTTTTTTTCAATTATTAAATAATTTCTTTCTAAATTTAATTTGACGAATATGTATACCATTAAGATGATTTGCCATACCGTCATAGTTTTGTCGAAATATTATTTCGAAATTATTTACATAAACAATTATTAATATTTTATAAAATATTAATACTTCTACATCTATTTTTGTAAATTTCCTTAAAAATTAAAATTTTTATACAAGATGTTAAATTATTTAATAAACATCATATCGAGTAAATGATACTTGATAAATTAAATTTTTGATAGATGTGACATATATTTTTCAAAGTTATTCTATTACATCGTTGCAAATCTCATGTACATCTCGTCTACCGACTGAAAACTTTTCTCTTTAGCCTTCTTTAAACTTTTACTTCTAGGCAGGAGAGAGAGGAGAGAACAATCCCAATATGCCTTTGTTAGGCAATCTCTACGACTTCCTCTCCAACCGCATCCCTCGCAAGGTTTCATTGCCAGCAGATTTTAACCGTCCGTGGCTCCGTTGGCCTCCTTAGCTCGGGTCTGCGGGTACCCTAAATCCAAATGGCTGCATGGATCAGCCATCCCTACGCTAATTGTGTGCCGTCCCGCTTCAATACCGATACGCCGTGGATTATCAGGATATCGATTATCAGAATATAATTACCACGGCGCGGCGGCGGCGCGACCGGGGCGCGATAATAAGGAAAAATCCCAAAACCGACGTGCACGCGTGCGTTTCCGTAATTAGAAAAAAAAAATACAAGTCCCGGGGACCTATTTCTGTCCGATGGAATTCGCCTGCTCTGCGCTTTCAAAAGCGTGCCTTTCTTCTCCTCTCCGTCGCGCCGTAACGTTACGACGGTACGGGCGGACGATGGCTGCGAAATAAAATCACTCCGCTTTTGCCTTGGCGCCACTTTTCCTTTCGCGTGCAGCCAGATCGTCGGTGGCATTACGCGGAGACTTAAAACGCAGGGCGCGGAGGGGTTCAGAGGGTTCAGAGGGTTGTGCGCCGCCGCATCCGCGGATATCGCGGCGATGTACGATACGAGCCGATACGAGCACGTACGATACGACTCGAATAACTCGCCGCATTCTTACGCCGCCGGATACCGCGAACGAGCGTGCGTTATTCGATATTACGCGGTCGTACGCCGCGAAACGACTTTCGCCGATCGCGATCGGCGACTGACGCTGTCCGTCGAAAAGCGATGCGCTCTTGCGTGTGCGCTTTTTTACGGTGTGAAAGTTCGTAAAAAAAAAAAGAGGAAAAAAAACATCGATGCGTTGAAACGATCGCGCTGTCGCGTTTTTACGACCCGCGACGCTCACGCGCCTACAGTTTTGACGGCCCGTTTTTCGCGCCACTCATTTTTCAGAATCGTTGCGTTGCGTTGCATTGCGTTGCATTGCGTTGCATCCGCACGAGATAATTATTTACACACGGTGAATAAAATCGCTGCTGAATTGGTCGGTTGAAATTTGTAAACGATTTTTCGGAAACGTCTGTAATAGAGTTTACCATCGCGATTGATAGTTATCCTCTCAATGTATTATATTTAATATCTCACAGTGTTTGAAGTGAAGTATCTTGATAATTTTATAAAGATTCACACATATGATTTATGTAATTATCTACTTTTTGCACACATAAATTTAAAATGTATATGTATCTATAACTCTAGTTTGCAACAATATTTTCTAATTATGTTGAACTAAGCAAGGTGTTTTATTACATTTTTGGATGCCGAAAATAATGACGCAAACCAATTTTCAATAGTACGTCACAGCCACAAAAAATTTCTCGATTTAATAATGTTACTCTTCTATATATCATAAAGTAAGTTTAATATAGGAACAAATTTATATATGTTACTCTTGTTTTACAATAATAAGTCAAACTTATTTGATTCGATAGAGGAGAATAAGAATTATAGACCTCTTAATATTGCTTTATTTTTACATTGCATAAGGTTGCAATAAGATTAAATACGTCAAGAATATTTTTAATCTTGTTATTAGAAATCTTTAGATATTTTTTTTGTAAAAAAGGTAACGTTATTCTGAATATTTGATTAGAAGGCAAATATCTTCTCCACAAGGTACATTTTTTAACATTTTACTTTTCATCATGTTATAAAAAACTTTAATACAGAGTTTTACTGATAGTAAATTTTCCGTCTATTATGACGATGAAGTCATGTATAGTCGTAATTTGCAATGTTTATAACTAACGGTACACGTACACAGTGTAATTTATTGTAATTGGTTCCGCTATATAGGAATATAGATTGAATATATATATATATATATATATATATATATATATATATATATATATATTATGTATGTGTGTGTGTATATATACCTATATATATAATGTGGTATAATTAGACAATTTATGTATGTACATTTATAAGAATTTATTACAATAATTGTACTGTGTACGTCAGTAGCCACAAAATGCAAATTATTGTATATTCGTATATGATTTCATCAGCATTAGTGGAAATTTGTTATCTTAGCAAAATTCTTTAATTTAAATTCTTCATAACATGACTAAAAGTAAGATAACGACATAAAAAATTTTATATGTTTTATAAAGAATAAATAACACATTTATGTTTTTAAAATTTCAAGATAACGTTAACTTTGTTTAAATAAAATTTTAAACATTGCAAGAAAAGACATTTTTTAGCCATTAAATTATTTCGAAAACTCGACGTGCTGGTGAAATTATGTTTACAATCTCATTTTCAGCATCCAAATATTTATAAGAAATTCCTAGTCTAATTCAATACAATTTTTGCTTGTAAACTAGTGTAATTTTTGTCATTTCTTTTTATTGATATAATAAATGTAATAAATTTTTTAATTGTACTAAAGAAGAATAATTCTTGTGCACTGATTACCGCGCTTAAATTCTTATTAATCTGTTTATTAAGTTTTATCCTTTACAGATATTTGAAATGGTGAATAGGAAATTCTACACTATTTTTGAAAGTACTTGCATAGACTCAAAATTTTTTTTTAAACATATTCAGAATTTCCTATTTGTTGTTTTAAATCTATATTAATGGAAAAATGACAAAGATCATCATAGACTTTTTAAATTTATGTGCACACAGAATATAATTACAAATATCGTGTAAAGAAGATAATTGCAAATAGAGAATTTCTTATTTACTACATATATATGTTTTAAAATACATCTGGAATTTCCTATTCGCTGTTACAAATTTTGATAGAGATAACAAAGATTACTGCATATGTGTGGTGTGTATACATACGTATGTATTAATGCAATTTATTGTACTAAATTTGACGCGCTTCCATGATTACGAGCTAGTTGTATATTAACAATCGATGATTAACAATTCAGATAAATTGGAAATTTCGATGAATCGCGAGATTGTTTAGGTCGGATAGAATCGCGATGCATTTGAAATAGGTTGTTACCGCTATTGTCGGTTACACGCGATATCTAACTGAAAGTTGCAGTATTTAACGCGCCATTGCGCCAGGAGGGCACATTACTTTTGCTAACGACGCCTCACGTGGGGATTTAGATATTCTCATTGCTTTTCACGAAACTAGAAACTCCCCTGTCCCCAGAATGCGTTTGGAATCGCGCGGTGCACCGCGCCGCACAAAACCGAACGTGTCGCTTGCAAATGCAAAGCGATAAAGTAAAATGTCATGTAGAGTACCTCAGAAGTTACGCGCTACCTGCGTACCGCGGACGATAGAAACTAAAATTACTGTTATTTCGATGCCAGCACGAGCGAAGAATCTTCATATTTATTTACGAGGAAATAAAAGTGTCGGGAAAAGAATTTTTTTCGCGAGTAAAGTTTTGCGTGAAATAAGCGGAAGCTTAAATCCCTGTTAAATTTACTAGTTTTAATTTGGGGCTTTATTTATAAGACTTGCACGTTGACAATTAAGGAAGGAAGATAAAAAGAGATGACGTCCGGTGAAACTTTTGAAATGACAATACTCTGTGTTAAACGTGAAATATTTAAATAAATTCTCGTTAGAGAGAGAGAGAGAGAGAGAGAGAGAGAGAGACAGAGACAGAGACAGAGAAATCGCTAATTCGGTTTCAAGTTTTTCGCTGACTCTGGAGGATAAACTCGTCAAACGCGAACGTTTAAAGCGGGAAACGTTAATAATAAAGGCTTCATTTCGTTTCGTTATAGTTAGCCGTAATATGCAGTTTGCTGTCGCGTTCCGCGTAAATGGAAAAGTTGAGACGGAGTATAGACGTTCTCGTTCTGTCCTAGGAAAATTGTGTCGAGTGTATATAATCAAGCAAATAAATTGCGACAATGTAATCGAAGCGTCGTGCAATATGGATTTACGGTAATAGGAGACGCTATCGCGCAGTTAAAGCACGTCGTTAATCAAGCACTCCCATCAATAAATATAGTTTATTCTCCCCGCATAAATTGTTTGATATAATTTGTGCGTAACAATGTTGCATCCAGTTAATGGTACACGAATTAAGGCTTGCAGATTATATTTAAATGCTATAAGAGCTCAAAGAACGTTTAACCTCCTTAATTGCTCGTAACTTTCGCGCATTATTCGCATAATCCCCACATAGCGGACAGGAATATGGTAAATTAGTACTTTGCCCTTTGCATACTTTGTCCGTCTAGCGCCTTCATTAACTGCAAGCGAAATCGCAAGTATAATTACTTCGGTAAAGAACCTTAAGATAGAAAGAACTGCAGGATAGACTGGAATAAGATTTACGTCAACTTTACACAATCACAAAATTTCAGCCCTCTGCTGTATATTCTTCATTGTAGCTTTTCAGCTCCGTATTCCGAGTTTTATTTTTTAATGCTTTGGACTGAAGATCTTTAAATATAAAACAAACTCTTAAATATAAATTGTTAAATATAAAATTTCCTTTGACGTGCTTTTGAAATTTGAACCTTTTGTTAAATATAATTATTTTTCTCATAAACTTTAATGCTTGAATGGTTTCTCGAGTGTTGAATCTTTAAATTAATAGATATCCTTAATTCCCTAACAAAATCATAAAATTTTAGCTCTACTTCATTACAGTAGCTTCTCTCAATGCCATGTTTTTATTTTTAGAAGGTTTTGAATTAAGGTCTTTAAAATTTTTACTAGAAGTCATACATATATTGTCCATCCTCTATAAATAAAATTCATTCTTTTAATATTGATGTCTTATTTTTTAGTCATGTTGTGCAGAATTTTAACAGTACAGTTTGGCTAAGATAGAGTAAATTTTCCGTCTATGACGATTAAGTTACATAATTATGTTTGTAGTTTATAGCTATTGATAGGCAGTGTAATTTATCGTAATATGCATATATATTATTTAATATATTTATATATATTATACATTTACATATGTATAATTATACAATTTTATATACATTCGACAGAATTTGTCATAAATTATATTATATGTATGAGTATTAATAACAACAAATTACAAATTATAAATATATATAATTTTATCATAGGAGGAAAATTTGCTATCTTGGCAAAATTCTGTACTTAAATTTTTCATAACATAGCTAATAAAATATCGAAAAGAATGCATCTTTTATGGAATGAATAATACATTCGTGACTTCGGGTTAGATTTTAAAATAATGTTAACCTTTTTTATAAACGTATTTTAAATATAGTTAAAAAACCTTTTTTTGTACATTATACTTCAATTGTTTCGAAAATCTGGCGTAAAATTTGATTTGTAGCTTTGTTTTTAACATCCAAAAATCTATAAGAATTACCTTGTGTAGATCAAAATAAATAATTTAATTACTGTAAACTACTGTCTTTAAATAAGTCAATATCTTTAAATATCTGATTTTTACACAATCATAGAATTTTAACCCTCTGTTGTCATATCTTTTTTACTGTAACAGCTTTTTAAGTTTACATTCTTATTTTTATAAAATTTTGGATTAAGAAATTTTTAAAAAATCCTTAAATATAATTTATTATTAATGTTACGTTGACTTAAAACGATGTTCATCTAACATATATTAGAAAAATTCAAGTTTGAATCCTGACGGAGATGTTATTTTTTCGCAATAAATTCTTTACGGTTTTTCGGAAAGGGGGATTCTTAAATATAATATTTTCTAGACTTTCACACATTCTAGAAATAAGTACATATCGTTAAACACGCGAATAATTATCTTTCTCATGAGCTCTGAAACATTGGAGTGATTCGCCGATTCTTGAATCTTTAAATTAATCGTCCTCGAATCTCTGACTCTGACGTCGTGAGTCTTTTCCTCGTGAGTCTCGGATACTTGATTGGCGCATTCTTTAATCCGTAAATTCACGTATTTTACATTTGAATTATTCATTGAAATTTTCGCACTTTGAAATTTCACTCGAATATTCCGTTGAACGAAACTAATTACGTTCTGAATGGATCGCGCGTCGTGCTCCTTCACCTTTACAACGGGGCGGTACGGTAATGTAAAGGAGTTCACTAGTCGAACATTTTACACGCGACTGCGCAAGACGCTCTCAAGATAACATAATATCTATCCTCTTGCACAGGCTGTGTCACTATAGATGCGTGTAAACACGCGCACATTTCTATACGTGTACGTGGTATATCGCACGTTTTCTCTCTCAAGAAGGCCAGGAAGGGTGAAGGGGGAGCCTAGCGTAACGTCTAGCGTTAATTTACACAATGGCTTTAGCGGTGGACTTAGAACATCGTAATTCACAAAATACGGCTGACGATAAATGTAGTACCATAATTAAGCGTTGCGTATTATGCTGTTCCTATCGCCGGCCGGGTTTGAGTTCGCGCGCATATAACGACGGAATATTACTTTTGATTAACCGGTTTCTTACCGGACTGCGGCGTGGCGAAATTAGGTCGCACTAACGCGCCCCGGCTTGTGCCGGCCGCTTGTGCATTAATATGAAGGGCATGTCACCTCATCAATTTCTTACTGCGCGTGCCGCTGCTGCAAAACGACTCGCATGGTTTTAAAGAACGCATCGCGTCGTACATACATATTGCAAACGAGTTTATTCGTTTACCCTATTACATTATGCAAAACATCGGATCAACCGTCCGGCCTCTGCGCAACGAAGGATGAGTCTCGAGTATCGTCCCTTTCAATTTTCGCATGTGTTAAAATCCGAAGAATATCAAATCTGTATATGTACTTGAATCCTACTCTCTAAATTTTTTGGAGTGGAATTTCATCTAAAAGAGTGGAATTCTACTCTAAAAGTGTGAAAATCCTGCCACTCTTTATCAAGACTGGCAGGATTTCCACACTTTTAGAATGGGATTCCACTCCAAAGATTTTAGAGAGTAGGTTACTATCTTAATTATCTAGGTTTTAATTTGACCAGTTTGATATAAAATCTATGATGGATTTGATTAATTGTAACATAATTCATAAATATAATTTACATTTATAAAATAACGATAAAATTTGTTACCATTGCTATAAAAATATATAATAACGTTTTACCGTTACGTTACAGATAGAAAAAAAATAACGATAACAGTAACGGCGTTACTTCCTGCTAGACGTAATTTTATTTCCATATGAAATAACGTTCTCTTTCCATTTCTCTCTTTTTATTACTGACATACTTTTTGTGAGCGATAAGTCTCATAGACGAGTTATCAGTAGTGGGATAATAAAATATTCCGACGAGTTGGGGACAAAGGTAATATAGGCTGCAGGGGTTTTCAGCGCGAAAGTTGCAGATGAACTAGTTCCTCGCAGCTTCCCGAAATCAGGTCACCGCGAGGGTGGTTGCAAGGGTGAACATATCGTAGTGATCACACTGGTTAAACTCCATTGGCTCCGCCTTCGATTGAATTTGCAGGAGTTAAACGGCGGAAGCTGCCGTATTTATTTTGGAGTGACAATTCGGGATTCGAGAATCGAGTCCGATATCGGAACACGTTATCGCTGTCACTCACCGAGCGGATTAAAAAAAAAGTGTTTAGTTTAAACATTGGAATCGCATTATCGTGAGATCGTACGACATAACTCGTTTCCCGTATAAAACGCAATCACGAGTTCGTTATCACGTGTCAAATTGCAAACGTCTGAAGTTGTACACGGCGGAAAAAGAATGAGAATTCCGTATATGAATTCTTCGGAGAGTTTACGGCCGTTTCTTCATGTCACAAATTCAGACGCAGCTTTCCGCTTTTGACGTTAAACGTTCCATTAAATTAAAGTCACATCGCGTATGTCAACGCAAGATTAAAGCTGGAAGGCAGGGATCTCGTTATTTATTCGTAGCTCCGAGAAGCCCTCATTCGAATTGTAATTTTCCGTTAAGCGTAACGAAAAACTATCGGCGCATTGACTTCGGAAACAGCTATTTGTCTTAGTTGAAATTCCACTGTCTGCGACTGAGAGGTTTGCGCGAGATAGGTGAGCCTTGGCGTATCCCGCGAGACGTGACTCGCGCTTTCCGCCGCGCCGCCGCCGCGGGTTTATAGTATGTACACCTCTGCCGATGCAGCGTACAACGACTTACGTTTGTGCGCTTTAGATGCGTGCGTTCTCTCTGTTTCTTTCTCCCCCGCCGCGAGGACGAGAGGGGGGAGGGCGTCGTGTTTTGCAACAGGGTGCTCTTCTCGGCACAATGCTGACGTACTGCGAGGGCGGAGTGGAAGAACGGTGAAGACGAAGTCAGAGGGCGGAAGGATAGAGGGTGGAAAGCACGAAAAAGAGGGTAGAGCTGTGCATGGTCCACGCCGGGGTGGATTCTGTGCTTGTGAAATAGTCGCTAATGCTTATCGATCCAGCGCGGCCTCCGCTGTCTTTCCCTCGACCGGCCGTCGTCGTGTCTCCCTTTCGCACACGCCGTTTTTCGTTGCGCTCGTCCATCTTTTTCCACTCCGTGTGCATGCAAAGCAATGAAAAGTGAAGAAAAGAGGAGATAAAAAGAGAGAGAGGTTGAGAGAAGGAAGAGGAAGCGAGAGGGTTTTTTCTTCTCTTTTTCCTCCTTTCATTTTTCCTTCCAAGAGTGATAGACATCTTCTTTTCGATTTTTATGATTTAATTCATTTTGCGATTACTTTGCTCGTAATTACGTTCACTTTGGAGCGATCTAATCCGGGTGTGCGGATATTATTAGAAAACTCGTTTGCTTTACATTATTGAAGGAAAAAAAAAGGGATTCGAGGGAGAAGAGGTTTTGAGGAAACGTTTCAAACCACTTCGATCTCATTTCTATTCTTCTATTCTGGCTCGTGCTACATCTCGGAGGAATTTGTTGCGGGAATCAATGTCGAGTGCATCGGCTAAGACGGCTCCGAAAATCTGATATGCAAATCCGTCGTTAGCCGATAACGTAAGATATCCTGCGGTAATGATGCTCCAAGCCGTATAATAATGATCGATGTCTGAGTAATTTATGAGCGAAGCGATTATGCCAATCGCCCATTCAGGCGTACTCACGCATCTCCTACGACACCCCTCCCCGCTTTACTCTCCAACCATCGTTTTTCCCTGTTTTGTTCTCAGCGTCTAAAATCTACATTTTTCATTTATGATTCCGCAATGCATTGTGTTAAATGCGATCTATCGCAAGTGCGAAGAGCTACGTCCCTTATCTCTCGTGTCTGCTCGAACTGAGCGTACCGCGCCGAGCTCAAGGAAATTTTAAAGGCTGTCAGCGCGGTGAGGGATTATTCAATGATATTGAATACACGTATTCTAACGAAGAACAAAACGGAATTTGGAGATAGAGACGCAACGGAGATAATTTCTGCACGAAGTATTAGATATATGTGATCTCGGCAAACGCGTGTATCTTTGAACTCGCTTGATTAAACTTCCCCACAAACCTCGTACAATAATTCAATGCGAAAATATTAGAGTATGCTTGCGTTAATTAACTCTTTTATCCAGAAAGGCTTTTCTTGGAGCACTGCTTTTTCAAATATTAAAGGGGAAAGTTTAGAAATGTATGTTAAAAAATTCTATTTCTACAAAAATTATTACACGATTTTCTACTCTATTCTCTACATATTAATGTTGAACCTAATAATAATTACGTTATATATTAAAAGTTATGTATCAATGATTCGATTTGATGTAATTCTATTCGACTCAGGTAAAATTTTGTCGATTTGATTCGAATTTGGACAAAGAAATAAAAAAATTCGGTTCAATTCGATTTGACATGAAAAAAACCTCGATTCTCGAACATTTCGTTTTTGCATTGCGAAAGAAAACAGGATTATTCGAAGCATTTATTACATTGGAGATGCAGTTTTGCTTGGCTGCATTTTATAATATTACTTTTCGATAATACTGTCAGCGTGTCGGTTACAGTCTATATTTATCACAATCTATACCCTATGCCCTTCGCCTCTGTTCAAAAAGCGTACTTTAACAAGCGATTACGGTAAACTTGAAGTGTGCTGTCAGCTTGATAGGGCAGGTAGATTATTCAATAATATCGGATATACGTCTGTTTAACTGTGTAAGAGAGCGAAGTAGGGTATGATGATAAATATGCAGCATTGGCTTTCGACGTTGAGACGCGCGTTTTCCCCATTTATTTTCGCATTGAAGCGAATTTACCAATCTCCAGTTTCGTGATCGTACGTACTTGCTTTAAACCGATACACCGGTATATTGTGCCGCCTGTGAAAAATGATTCGTACGTTATATTTCTAAGGCACTGCTCCTTCGTATTTAAATCACTCGCATAAGCCAGCCTCGAGTCAAAATAGTATTTTACGAACAGCCCTGATTAATCGTTTCCGAATCAAGCAAAATTCGCATGCTTTGATGTGCATGCACGCCTTTTACGTACTGTGTATTACGTGGAAAGTAACCTTTCGACACGTGAAACCGTGTGGAGGTATTTTTAGGGACTATGATATTTAGATTATGGCCTTTGTAACCCGTTGATGGCGTGTTTTATTTAGCCCTTAGGCGCCGTGGTGTGTCATATTTCATAGGCTTCCCTTTACACGGATATCTGCGCTTTTCAGCTTTTTCCTCATGAAATATTTAGCGCTATATATGTACGTTACGTACGTTTGATGCAAATTACGTTTTTCCTAATTAATTAATACTCTGACTGCTTAGCCGATTTCAATGTTAAACTCTGGAAAGCTTAAAGCCAAGAAGCGTTATATTTTTGAAACACATAGAGAGTTTTGAATTACAAATAGATTATATTTATAAAAATAAATATAAAAAATTTATTGCATGTTAACATTTATTTAATAATATAATTTCTGATATATAGAATAAAAAAGAATTATTACAAATTAAATTAATAAATTTTTTTGTGTTTGAAATAGACATAAACAGAAAAATAAAAAATAAATAATTTTATTTTTAATAAAACTAACATATTATTTTAATGCTTTACGGTTTTGTTAATATAATATAGCATTTTTAAATATTTTAAATACTAAAATTTTCAAATTGAAAAAATGTTTATATTTAATTATATGTAAAATTTGATCATATATATTAAAATATATATAATTATGTATAATAATTGCACATAATTTTATGCAATCATGTATAATTATAAATAAGTATATATATTTTATATACGGTTGAATTCTATATATAATTATATATAAAATTTTTTTCCCGAGTATTTAATCGGATAAATAAAATTGTTTTATAAATAACGGGAGTTATTGCAATTATTGGTTAAGGAAACTCTTACGTTTCACTTACATATAAGCGACATGACAGTTGAAGCACTAATAAAACATAATTATAAAGAATTCAATTTGTTTTCGTATTAATATTTTGAATATTTTCTTCTTACTGCTCGTTCCCGTTATTGTTTTGAGAATTATTTGTCAAGATGCGTGGAACAAAAGCCCGTCTTCGGCGTGGCGCAAAGTAAACCTAACTGCCGAAAAACCTCTACGTTTTACAGGCGTCGCGGCCAGTGGGGTTTATTCCTGCGGTGCAACACAGAATAGAGAATGCAGGGATGGTGCTTTAAATCCTCCGGAGGCAGCGACATCCTTCCGGTAAAACAGGTCGACAATAAAAATCCGGCGTACCGAATGTAAAACCGGGTGAAATCGTCAGAGCTCGAAAAGAGGGTGGCCCTGCGACTCCCTCCCTTTTTCCCTTTTCCCTTTCCCTGCGCCGGACCTCTCCAAAAGCGAATTTCGCACGATTCGCTCCTGATGATCATCTCGGACGAATTATGCGCAAGTGAATTTGCTGCATGGAACGAATTCTCGTTTCGGACACATTGTCGGGAACGAATTTATCCAACGCAATGCAGATATTCTACCGTGATATTAGCGCTGCTAGAGATATCGTTTAAACATTTCAGAATGAAGATATATGAGATAGATTATGGAATTCGCAGCTATCCGCATGCTAATCCGTATAAATAATTACATTAATTGCTGCGCGTATAACGTATTATATCTCATATAATCTACATAAATCTTATTACAGCCTTAATACTTGAACACGAGGCAAAGCTTTTTCATACTTACATGAGATTATTACATAAGGTCAAGCGAAATGATATAGAGGATGTCTTCGCCAACGTATATCTCTCGCCGACTGCTTCGAGTAATTTATTCGACGAGATAAAAATCGATTGGAGAAACGGGACGATCTATTTAAATTCTTTCGTCGACGATACGGGGGCATACATTTTTATACAATTTAATAATTATTTGAATTTTTATAATTAATCGATTTTCTATAAAATCAAACAAGTCAAAAATTAAATTTGCAGGAAGCAAAAAACTTTTTATCTTCTTTATTGTATATAATAATTTTTTTTATAATAGATGTAGCAGCAAAATGTTTTTTGATTAATATTTTAAAAATCCATTTAAAAGGAAAAAAATAAACGATCTTCTCTATTCAATTTATCTTTATTTTGATTTGTTTGATTGGATCTGCCATTTTGAATTTTGAAATTTTGATTGCAGATTTATAATCAACGGTTCTAAAAACTTTTAGTAAGGCATTAATTAGATGCTAATTATTCCTAAAAAAAAATCAGGCATGAAAGGGTTAATTCTCAATTTCTCTAAACGCATTATAATTGGTTAGAATTTTTGATGATTAACAAAGGGGAAAATACTTATATACTACTTTTTTCGTATTGTTATAACTATAACTTACTCGTAACTATTTGGTGCAGCTCGACCTCTCTTTTCATCATAAATTCTTTTGTTTATTTGTTGTCTTCAATTTCTTATTTTCACTGTAACATATATAATTATTCTATTATTAATTACTATGTATAATTATTCCGTTGTCTTTGAAGAATTAAATCTAGATTAACTATTGACTTTAATATTACATCGATTCATTACATTGACCACGCTGGACACTGAATTCATTACGGAAGGATGAGAGATTGTAACTATCACTCTTGAGATAATTCAAATAATTCTCTGATTATTGTAATACTGAATGAAGAGGATTCATATCCGGGATCGAAACATTTCTGAGCGCAAAAGTCTTTTTAATTAATTAAAATTAAATGTATTCAATAAATTCGTTACGAATTATTAATCTTACGCTTTAATAACTGTGAAGGCTTGTATCATAACGTATTATAATAATTTGAATAAGAATAAATCTCTATATTTGTTTAATTCTTGAGGAAATTTTATATTTATTATCCGTTTATTACATAGTATTTTACATATACCGTTTTTTATAACATTAATAATGCTGAAGGTGAAGGAAATATTTGAAATATTATTTGAAATAGAAAGTAATAATTTTCTTAGTTGTTACTTAAAAAAACTTCACAAATTATTTTTAACAAAAAACGTCTTTTTTATATTTTTCTTTATTATAAATATGACGATTTTTCTCTGGACGTATAATAAATAGATATAAGACTAAAAAGAAGGTTTTAGGTTTTGATTAATATTTAAAGGAAGTAAAAAAAAAATAATAATAATAAACCTCGAGACTTATTTAATTCTTGCAGAAATTTTATACTTACTACTTATTTATATTTACATTTCCTGTTTTCTTGTTTGATTTTCGTGGGAATGAAATTATTCACGATGCTATCGATAGAGAATAATTTGACGCTGTAACCCAGTTTTGTTTAAAAATGGACTTGTTTGCTTTCTAAAGGAAACGCTTTAATTATTATTTCGATATTAAATCCGTAAAGGAAATCCATAAATTATTGGACAGGATATTTCTAATCATTCAGTGAGTTTATAATTGCCTTTGCCGAATGCAATTATTGCTTACGCGATTCGCTCTCGCTTCTCGGATCTTCTTAACGTGACGGGGAGACGTGCAAATTCGGCTTAAATTATCGTTCTCCGTTTTGGAAAACTTCCGCAGCCGCTCTTTCCCAACGCTCCGCTCCAACCACCGTCGTGACTCTCGCCAGGAAATTTTACACGCGCGAAAAAGCGAAAGTACAAGGAGTGCAGCCGGCAAAATTCTGCTGTCGTCGCCGATTCGACCGTCCGTAAAATCCGGTAAAATAAAACAAATCGATCCGATGATACTTGACGTACTTGCGTCTCCGTCTCGTGCCGCGCGGATCGATTATTGAGATCCGCGCGCGTTCTGTCGAATACGCCGCCGCGCCGGCCGCCGCTCGGGATTAAGCTAATTCTTCCGCGACCGGCACGGCGGTCTCAATTTGCAAACTTTATTTAACGTCCGGCCCGTCGCTCCGAACGCAGGAGGGAAATTTATCGAATTGGAGTTGACGGTATCCGGCTGACAACGGATCGCGCCTAATCGCGCGAGTGGAACGACCATTGTGCCGCGATTTCATCCGCCGACCCGGCGTTCTATCGTTCTACCGGGGCAGAGCAAGGGAAATCTGCTAAGTCAATTTCGGCGAGTAGAGGATTCTGATCGTGTTTAATCGCGTGCGTGCCGACGACCGTAACGTTACCGCTTTCGGCAGACGAAATATCTTTGTCCCGGGCAAACAGGCTTACATCTAATTGCGCCTCTCCACTCCTCGCTACGTGCATACGTCCAATTGTAAATGCGCAACTGTAATCGTATCATCTCCTTATGCAGCAGTGCGAAATCCTGCAAACGAGATGTTGCGAGTGGAAGAAGCAGCGAATGCGGAAGGGTAGAAAAAAATGGAGAGCTCGTCAAAGGGAATCCTCTTAACGAGCCACACTTGCGCACCGACCGGTCGCGAATAACGAGACGATTCTATATCTTGCTGCATTTCGGCGCAGCGTCGCTGCGACGGGCCTAGGATTCAACCGCGCCGAGTGACCGGAGGTAGCAGAAGTCGCTCTTTAAAGCAGGAACGCAACTGAGAGACGAGCGGGATAAAGATGGGCTTTTAGAAAAAATTTTACTCTTTTAATTATGCTCTTTTTCACAATTTTGCGTCGTACGCTTCTAAACGTAACGCACTCGCGTCTAGCTGCAAAATTCCGTTTTACTCTCGGTATTGCAATTTAAAAAATCCATGCCAGTCATGAGCCGCATTGTCGCATTTAATGATTACACATTCATATATATTTCAAGTGCGAAGCTGTCAGGGAGAACAACCATTATAATTAGAGGAGGAATAAACATTTACAATTACGTAGGGAATTAGCAGAATTGTTATATTAACTTTTCATATCCGTGTCGCTTTGTCAAGCTGGGATAACGATATGAAAATAAATAGATTAGTAAGAACGAGGATTACAGCTGTATATCTCCAATGGAGTTTCAATTTTTAAGGATGTACTCGGGAAAAAATTTTTTATATATACATATTTATATAGGATTGTACAGAATTATATAGAATTCAAATATGTCCATATGTATCAAGATATATACAATTATATATAATTACACATGATTTTTACATATAAACTTATATAATTATATATAATTATGTATAATAATTACATGAAAATATGTGCAATCATTATATATAATTATATACAATTATCAAGCAATTTTCATATATGTATATTTATATATTATATATGATTCAGATTTTTTATTATTACTTATTTCATTATTAATTATATTTTTATTACAGCACATGTCTGCTTTTTATTGAAATAATTTTTTATCTAGATAGAAAATTACCGCCAAATTTTCTTTTTGTATACTTTCAAATGGAATATAAAACAATCTGTAATTTTTTTAATAATTTTTGTAATGTTTGGAGAAATGTGCTATACATCCCCTTAATTCAGCATTCACGCGTTTTCATGGGGCAAGATGATAAATCTAAGCAGGCACGAGTAAAAAATCACGAAACAAGCGAACGGGAATATTTTCCCCCAGAGTCTTCGAAAAGAGTATTCTTGTTTAGGCAATCGAATTACGAGCGACGCGCGAAGAGTAACGCGGACGGACAGCGCCGTCGAGAACGGTGGAGCGTACAAAGGAGGTGAATTAGTTGATATGGCCTAAGGCATCTAATTAACACGCCGCGTTGCCACGGCTCCTCCGTCGTCGGTTGCTTGCTTCTCGTTCTTCCTGAAAACTGCGGCCGCGATGCGTCGGCGCTCTTCCGCCGGCGCCGGAACTCCTTCGGCGCCGGCGGAAGAAACGGAATGCACCTGAGTCACGCGTGATTCGCAAAGCGCGCACGCACACGGGGCCGAAACAAAGTGGCCGTGGTATTGTCGGAGAAAATTGCCTCTGCAATGTTCAGTAGCCCGCCCTTTCTGCGCCCTCGCGGTACATCTGTGCGCGCACCCTTCCGCCTCTCGACGATTTCTCGACGACGCGGGCGTTCGCGGGGGAGGGGAACTCGTTTATTCTCGAGTTCTCAATTGCTTGCCGAGGACGGAACGTTATCTGATGATGTTGACATTCAAGTGCGACGGAAGAGCCCTCCCGCGACGATGGTTGTGGGAGGGTTTTTCTGAGCGCGGCGGAGGACCGGTCGAGGATCGCGTTGCGGCTGCCAATCAATGTCGAATCGCAACGCTAATTACGTTCAGTCGATGCGAAATGATTTTTGTGGTCCACTTATTATCGAAGAATTATATGCATCGTCGATATGTAATAATAATTATTCATTTGTGGTGCGTCATTTCGGAATTTCAAACATATATCTCTATCACGAAGGGGGAAAAAATTCGTTAATTACGTTCTATCATGACGAGTGATTTTTGTGAACCAGTAGAGTTATTGTCGAAAAATTATACGGATTATTGTTATATAATAATAGATATTAATTATTTATTTGCGCGTGTTGCGCATTATTATGGAATTTTAAGCATGCTTTTGAAAGGGAAACAATATTTGATAATCAAGCTTTGTTGACGCAAATGATCTTTATGGACCAATAATATGTTACTGCTGAAAAATTATACGGATTATTGTTATATAATAATATTATTCATTCATATTGCGTCATTTTACAATTTGAATCTTGTGGGTTTATTTTAAAAGAAAAAAAGAATTTTCAAATTAATAGCTTGAATGATCTTTTTGGATTAGTAAAGAGTCACTATCGAAGAATGACACAGATATTATTGTTACGTAATAATATTAATTATTTATTTGTATTATTTCATTTTAGAATTTCAAACATACGCCTCTGTTGACTTTAATGATTTTTCTAATCAGTAGACTTACCATTATCTTTATATTACTTACAAATTATCTTTATATAATACTATTACAAATATTTAATTGAGCGTCAAAGCCAAGTTAAATGTTAATGTTTAACAATATAATTTATTTATAATTTTAACATTTGAAAATGCAAACGTTTCGATCCTTGGATCATTCTCAGGGCCATTTCGATCGTTAATACTTGAAAAAAATTCCACTTTCGCATATTAATATAAATTTTAGGGATTACATGAGGTGTAAAATTAAGAATATTACATATAAGCTATAGCGTTCTCAACTCTCGCAACTTTTTTATTACGATTTCTGCGGACTTCATTATTTCTTGCATACCTTGGAGCAGTTGTTCTATTTTTTTATGATGTTCTTATCTTTGTTGTTTTTCCATTTACTATAATCACGAACAAAATTATGTATCTTCAGTACTGCATATCTATATCATACACTTATTATTTATTTAATAGTAAAAATATTTTCACTATTAATCGATAAAATTTTATTTAAATTGTCAAAAATTATCAAATATGTAAATTAGAGTATATTAATATTTATAAGCGTCATCTCTCTAGTTTAAAAATAAAAATAAAAATAAAATAAAAGTAGATAATGAACGCAATACCTGTAGGATAATGGAGCAATTATGTTGACCTTTTGATTTAATTTCTTGCGGTGGTGAACAGAATATCTCGGAATTGTACTATATCGTATTATAACGTTAATATATAGACTGATGTTCTTGCTCAGTAATGATTAGTTGTGAAACTCTGAAGTCATATAAAGTGGGAGAATCTCCCTCCTTTGGGTTTCTGTGGAAGGGGAAAGCAGATAACTATCTGGCAATAAATCCGTGTCGCTTTGTTTGTTCAAACCGTGATGATGTTTTACATAAATCATCTATGATACCGATCTTTTTCTCAGAGAAAATTGCCTTATTATCTAATACTAATTACAATTAAAATTATGATTATTTTCTATTCTGAGTGGAAATTACAGAAGACGAGCTTGTAGTTGTGATATCATTGTTGTATTCTTTTATTCTAGTTTTTTATTGTCTTTTTATTTGGCCCACGTATGTCGTGTCACATTAATAATATTAATTATTCATTTGTGTCATGTTATTTTGGAATTTGAAACATATGTTTCTGCTTTAAAGAAAAAAAAGTTGATGGTTGCACTTTGTTATCGTAAATAATTTTTATAGATTAATAGACTTATTGTTGAGGAATTATTGTTACATATTAATATTAATTATTCATTCATATTGCGTTATTTAAAATTTTAAACATGTGCCTTTTATCTTGAAGGAGATCTTAGTTTGTATTATATCATTTTAGAATTTCAAATATACCTATTTTGAAGAAAAAAAAAAAAGATTTGCAAGATTCATTGTAAAGAAAAAACGTTATTTTAATAATTTAATTTAATGTATATTTCATTTTTTTCTGAGAGGCAATTCGAGATATCTGAATATCTGTAAATCAACGTGCATAACGCAAAGCTTTGGGCACAAGTCGTTTCACGAAGAAATGTCGGAAATGTTACTTCCACCCACTGAAACACGTTATTCTCTCCATAGTCCAGGGTTCATGGAAGAGAAAGGGTCGGTTAACCGCTTTTAATCTAAAATGCTGGACATTCAAAGAGTATTACGCAGCCACCGTCCGTCGTGCTAGACGAGAAGCAAGGATGCTCGATGAAGCTTTTAAGGACCTTATTTTAAATTGATGTGCTCGCAGATACAACTCATTCGGCCGGCTCCGTTTACGAGGGACTACACCGTCGGCTCTGTGTGTCGTCGGTCCTTACAAATTGCCACTCTGATGACCTGGCAATAATTAACGTTTAGCGGTACCCTAACATAACACGCGTCCTTTCGTGATATAAATCGAGAGTGAAGAACGTACGAGAGCGTTGACCAAAATTAAACCAAGTTCTATTGATTCTTTTAAATTGTAATGCTCGATTTGGAATCAAATGTCACATCGATTAACGTGAAATGCGTATGAGTTTGTCAAAACTGCATATAAATCCCTTGAATGATATTCACGAAAATCTCGAGGCAAGATCCTCGTCCCGACATCTGTGACGCTGCGGTTCAAGCTGGTACAGCGGGCTACGTTACCTCCGAAAAAATAAATATTCTCTTGCAAATCCACTGTTTCGAATTCAAGTGATGTAGCGATCGTATATTTTGCATAAATTAACTATGTAAAAATATGCTGTTTACCTTCGAGCACTTTGGGTATCATAAATTTATTATGACGGACCACCATGGTAACTTGACTATGTCGATAACACAAGCGCGTTTTACTTCCAATCTTTCACCGTCAATAAATATTTACGCGTTAAATATTCATCGAGATGATCAGTACGATAAAATCGTCCAATTAAAAAAAAAAATAAAAACGTGTTTTTATAATAACAATATATTTCTTCGTCGTTACGTTATAAACATGAGTATCATGCAAGACATCTCAAAACCATCGTCGATTCGCGAATTTATAAATATCTTGATCACTTTGGAGAAAATTCTTCTTCCTTAGAACATTTGGTTGGATATTGAGCCTTGAAATTTGTACATCAATCAATGTCTTGATAGCTGAATTATAAACGTGGGTTAAATTCATCTGAATCAATAAAATAACGATAATTCTGAGACACTCTCTAATATATGTAAGAGTATCCACGGTCAACGTGGCACACATAAACGATTCTCAGACTATTCACACGTACACACGATATGAAATATAAATTCTTTTGCAGTATTCAAGTTATATATGTATATATTTACAATTATTTAGGCACTTTTTTCACGCATCGATACGACGTGTGTATATATACAACCTATAAGTTCTTATGTATGTACATAGCGATTTAACAATTATTAGAAGATTAGAAATATCATTCGCTGATCCATAAAATATATTAAGTACACAACAGGGAATGTTTTAAACTTGAACGCACTATACACACATTTGAGATTCTTCCGTATCATTATATAATAATAAAAGCAGCGGATAAACAGCAACGAGTTATAGGTATAAGTAACGCCGTTACTTATTACCTTTACTTTTATAATACTTTTTTATAATTTGGTAATGACGTTACAATATTCCACCTTCTCCTCTAATGACAACAAAACACTTGTCAAAAGTGACTATTCCAATCCTATCATTACCATTATCATTATGAAAAATTGTCATTACCAAATTATTATTATTATGAAAAATAAAAGTAACGGTGACTCGTTAATTGTAACACGTTACTTCCCAGTACTAAATAAAAGGTATAAATATTTCCGATTAATTATTATGCGTGATAATTAAAAGGATACACAAATGCAAAAGTCTATATAATCAAACAGAATAGCATTTGTATGCAGATGAATATAGAATTTATGTCAAAATGTGGAACGATCGGAGATTTTCGTTTGTCTTTCTTCTTTCTGTCTTCAGCAACTGCACTGTCATCAATAGTCATGTTTACTAGAAATAGTGATGTATAAGTTTCAGTTATCAAATATTTGGCAACGCATGATCTGTTGGGGCACACACAAAACTTTGCTACTCCTGTGCTATCCTCCATTGGATCCACTCGCTAACTTTTCGGGTAAACACTTTGTAATCGTCGGTTCGATTAGTTTCCATACTTCAGCCAACTGTAAACAAACGTTTATATTAGCTATTTTTATCGCAAATCTAACGATGTATGCGTGCTTTGGCATACTCGGAGAAAAAAGTCGTACTAGCAATTAAAAATTCAAGAACAAATAGTGCCTTAATTATGTATTATAAAGTCGTAATAAAAACAATGAATAAGTTATATGAACTGAAGAAGTATAATAATCATTTGTTAAATAACTACAAAAAATTGTAATGCAAATATAGTCTACGGAGATTGGACTGACTGAGAAGAACTTCGTTTTTTTCGATCAAATATGAATATTCAATCAGACTTACGGTTCTCTATATATCTCATAAAATAGTCGTCAAAATATTGTTGATACCAAAAGTTATAGTATACATTATGGATAAATATGTAATATAATATTATGAAAATACCTCGTAAAAAGAGTGATTTTGACACAACACTTCAAAATTTTAAAATTTTATAACGGGCAATATTTACTGCTGTCACGGAAAAATATGATTTATTAACTTTAGATCACGGTTTTTCCTGACAGCAGTAAATACGAGTACGCTATAAAATATAAAATTGAAAAATGTTATTACATCAAAGTGTCATAGTGACCTCACCAGTACTAAAGTTACTTTATTTTACGGTATATGATTTTTTAATCTTACTACACTATTTTCGAGTATACATCCCGTCATACTTCGATCATCGTGACACGGACCAGAAATAAAAGAAAATATAAACATTTTTAACAAAAATAAGATTACATAACTTGTTGGATCATATCAATATGATGGACGTTAAAAATGAGAAAAAAACAGCAATTTTTCGCAAAAAAAAACAAACAATTTTTCTGGTGCGAAAAGAAAACGTTTTTTTTTAACTATAGTCAATTTTATATAATTATGTAATATCTGCACTATTTTATTTTTAATTAACAGTGTGTATAAATTGTTGCAGTAACAGCTTGTTTTAATATTTAGTATTATTTTTTTTTTTTATCACTTAACAAAACTAGTAGCAAATACTTAAATTTCAGAGGTGTCAAATTATAATTGCCAGAACTATTTCATTTTTTTTCAGTTTGCTAAAAATATTTGCTCAACGTTTGCGTAACTGAAAACAATACAGCGCAATAAACACAGTAACGTATATTGGTAGATACAAAAAGAAAATAAAGACGATAGCTTTCAGATATATCAAAAAATATTGTGCAATAACTCACCGAGGCCTCTTCAGTTCGTTTGCGAAATGAATACGTTCGTTAATCATCAACTAATGTAATGCTTGAGTTACCGAGAGAATCACATTAACCGGTGATATTTACCTCGGAATGCCCGCGGATCTGCACGCTCACGAGGCTTTGTAGCACAGTGGCGAGTATCTCTAGGTGCGCGTGAACGAGTTGAGTCTCCATGTGCAGACAGAGTAGTGAGAAACAGTTCCTCAGCTCGACGTTGGCGATTACGGATTCCTGGGAGACCATCCTGTTCTCGAGGCTCTCGACGGTGTCGGCCTGTGGGCATGCGATAAAATCGCGTGCACTCTTCTCGAAATGAGCGTGCGCCGCGCGGCGTTCGCCAACTATGACGGATTGCGTAAGACCGCAGGAAGTTACGCTTACTCTTTACAGCGGGAAATCTCTGCGATTTCTCAGATTATACTGCCTCAAGCTCGACGAGTAATTATACAATTGCGACAACGCGATTGCCGGTTAAATTACCGCCGCCGATTATAGTCGGCGTAATGAGCTGCGGGAATGTACTGGCTAATAAATCTTAAATAGACACGTACGTCGGTACCGCGAATAACGCCTTGCATCTGCCGCTTCTTGAGAGACAGCATCGTGGACAGGGCGCGATGATGATCGACGCTGACGCCTCGCTCGTGTCTCTCGCACAACATCCTGTGCGCCACTAAAATGTCCAGTAGGAGATTAAGCCTCTCGCAGACCATGGTCTCTTCTCTGACCGCTTGTTGAAGCGCTCTGGTCGACAGCAAGTTGAATTCTCTGAAAATTTTCCATTTGTTTTATATTTAAAATCAAATCGCAAAAGCTTAAAAATTAAGGGAAAAGAGATTCTCACTTTTAGATGCTAGCTAGCATCAGTTATTATTAAATTGACTTTCAATTTAATAACGTGATATTACTGTTTCTTGTTCAACTTAGAATTGTGTTTTAAAAAAAGTTATTCGGCGCGCAGTCTCGTGAACTTGAAAACGGCATATGAAATCACACAATAAATATTAGCGCTCAGATCTAGCTATAATCATTAAAGGCTTTTCTATTTAAATTGTCTTAAAAGTTAAATTTCTTTAAAGTATAAAATTTGTAAATGAATAGAACTATTGTATCATGCGTCATGCTACGACAGCATGAAATCTCGAGCACCTTCGTTATCGCTACCTAATTCTTGGAACTCAAAAAGCAACGATTATATCACGTGAAGGCATCTGAAACGCTTATTTCTTATCGAGATATTAGATTCTTACTTTGAGATTACATGGAAACCTTTCTTCATTTCTTGCCAAAGGCTGGAACCGCCGGTGACCCAGGTACCAGAGCCGTACTGTTCCGCGGCCAAGGTGCTCAGCTGATTGCCGAGCTCGGCCATGTCCACCGCGTAATTGTGCGACCTGATCGCCAGACTGTCGGCAATGTGCTTCAGCCGGGAGATCCCCAAAAGTATCACGCGTATCTGATCGCGGCTGTTTGCGAACTCGGTCAGCGTCTCGGGCGGCATCAGCTCCTTCGCCCTCGACGACAGCTCGGACGTGGCAAATTCGTCCGGTATGCGCCTGAACACCTCGCGGATCTTGTGCTGCGTCTCGTCACCGGGGTACGTGAAAAAGAACTGCACGATTGGGTCCCCGCTGACCACCGGGTGGCGAGCGATCAGCGTGAGGAACCGCAAGAGAGAACGCCTCCTCTCTTCCAGGAATTGCGAGTCCGCTGTAAAGGGATGAGATGAAAAACTGGGCTTCTCGAGAATATTTGCCGTTCGCTATCAATAACCGTTTGTAACATTATGACATTACAATAATATTTACACAAAAAGAACAATTTTTTACTAAGTCTAACAATTTTGCTAAATACAGACCCAAAAGTAATTTTGTTGGGCCAAAAAAATATAATAATTATAACTCAAACATAACGAACGATAATGCAAAAAATTTTAACATTCTTGCCAGCTTGGACGTCTTATATTTTTATCTGATTATTTTTATGGTTTAACAAAATTATTTTTAAATCCAGCTAAAGAAGAGTGTGTAACGAAAAGATTTGTTCTTGCTCTCTCTCTCTCTCTCTCTCTCTCTCTCTCTCTCTCTCTGTAGTCGAAAAAAAATAACCATAATTTCTTATCATTTTTTAGATAAGCAATCCAATGGAGCAAGTTAAAATGAGTTTAACTCGGGAAAAAGTGTGGCGTTGCAGTTATTCGCGGGAAGAGTCACTGCGCTATATATGTTGATGATTCATAGTATAATACATCATGTTTTGATATTAAAAGTATGAAATATCTTATAAAAATATTATATTTATTAGTAAAAATATCGGGACGATTTCCCCTACCCAGCGAACAACTGTACACGAAAACTATATGTTACACCTGATATTTTTGCTATTAAATATAGCATTTTATAAGATAGCTATACTTTTATTAATCATGTTTTGATTTCAAAACATAATGTATCATACTGTGTATCAGCAATATAGCGTAATAACCCGTCTTGCAAATAACTATGACGCATTTTCTTGATTTAAACTCGATTTTTTTATATATTCCTATTATATAACGTGACTTTAATTAGCACATTGGATTCCTCATATTAAAATTTCAAGAAATTATGTCAATTTTACGTTTCCTTAACGTAGCAAAAAGTGTCCTTTTCGTAACACTTCTTTATACATATTTAAAAAAAAAATTATACTTTATAGAAAAAAAAAGCAACTATTTTGCAAAAAAGTAGTACTTCATCTATGTATTACAAAACTGTAATAAAAACAACTATAATTATATGAATTATTAGAAAATATAATAATATTAACCATTTATAGTGTGAAATTGTTGGATAAAATATAGAAAATAGTAATGTAAATGTAGGTGACGGAAAAATTGAACCGACTATGACTCGGGATCCCTCGTTCTCATTCCTAGCACTTAGGAACCTGTGCCACTGCTATCATAGTTCCGGTCGTATACTTAATTAACTGTATGTAAATTGGAAGTACGCAACTGTCATAATTTATTTGTAGTAAAGTTTATATAATTACGTAATTATAACTAAGGTGCTATTTTATTATAAACTAATAATTGCACAAATATTGTTGCCGTGGTCATACGAACTATCTTACAGTTCTTGCAACTATAAACTTGAATTATTTATTAAACCATATACATTTATTTAATATATATAGTATAATACACATGCTCACCTCCTACAATTTTCTTCGGTGGTAATTTGGGGATTAATCTGTAGGGAAACCGGGCCAGAAGGAGGTCGTACAATGATACAAAATCATTGTAACGTCTGTAGACTACAGAATTGAACCTCTGAAAATATAAAATGCATCCGTGTAAGCTCACATCACATTAATTTTCTCATTCTCTTATTCGTTGATTCACAGAATCAACACGGAAAGTACGATTTTGCTACATAAAAATTTAGCTAAATATGAATCTGAAAATAATTTTGTTAGATCATTAAAATAGTTATAAATTATGAATTAAAGTAATTATGAAAGACGTTCAAAGTATGATTAGCAATGCTATGAAAAATTTTATCATCTTAAAACATCCAGTTTGAGCATCCTACAAAATTATTTTAATGGTCTAATAAAATTATTTTCAGAGATCTGTATTGAGCTAAATTTTTTAAGCTTTAGCAAAAGCGTTCTTCTCTTGTAGATAAGATTTCGTTTCTAAAAGCTATTTCTAAATAATAGCGCTACGTCCTTCCGTGTCTCTAAGGACGGAAACGCAAACTTCGGGGACGAGTAATACCTTGCTGGTGACTTGGTACTCCACGTGCTTTAGGAAGATGCCCTTCTTCTCGGGAACAAGATTGACCTCGATAGTGTCCAGATTACAGATGTCAGAGTACGTGTGACTCAGCTTTGCGGGATTACCCCGGTGCAGCCTCTGTGCCAGAAGCGTCACTTCTGACAGATCTCCCAGAGCAGGGATGGGCAATTCTGTGAATATAAGAAGATCCTCTTGAGCGAAGGACGCACTTTCGGACAGCTGCCGACCCAGTCGTATTTAGCAGAGACGACAGTTGCACAATTACGTAGTAGCAATAGAATTTGATTGATATACATTAAGTTCAACGATTTAGGCTCCTCTCTGGTACGACCGAATGGTGACCGAACGTTTTTGAACTTCGAGGGTATGCCCTCTTCTTCAAGTTGATCTCAGACGTCTCTGCACGGAAAGAACAATTTTACTGCAGAGTCTAAACGTTTAGCTAGAGGCAGATCACAAAATAGTTTTGTGAACCAAAATAATTACGTAGGGCGTCCGAGCGTGATAATGTTGCTACAAATAGTTTTGACATTTAGCAATCAAGTTAAATATCCGATAAAATTTTTTTTTTTTAATAATTCAACATAATAATTTTCAGTATTTTCGCAATAATTTTCTGTACTTTAGCAAAATTGTTCTTTCCACGTGCCTATTTTTTAAAACTTTGCTAATTTTATATTCATAATCCACACGGTGAAATGTATAAATAAAATATATTTCACTTTGTGTGTTCACCTTGTACTATTAAATTAAATTTATTAAAAGTAATCAGGATATGATTTAATTAAACGTTTGATATATGAAACGGATCGAAAGTCATACTCTTTCGAAAATATTTATTTCGTTTCGTCAATATCTTTGCCGCTCTTGTTTTAATTATTTTTCTTTATGAAATTAATTGAAGACCATTTAATTGAGCAAAAGTTTGATACATATATAAAAAACGAATAAAAAAGCGTACACTTTCAAGAGTATTTATATTTCTTCTCATCTTTTTTTTTATTCCTTTTATTTTAATTGTACACTGTTTTTTTTTAATGAAATTCATTAAAGATGATTTAATTAAACAAAAATTTTAACTATAAAAAGGATAGATTTTCAGGAGTGTTTATTTCCTGTAAATATCTCGATTTCTTTCGTTTCGATTGTATTTTGTTCTTTTTTTTTAATACTGCAAATTTCTTAGAGTTTTTTTTATTGTTCTCGATCCTGCGAATAGATACAACTACGCGCATAAAACGCTAAATCCGGTAATTCAAGTATTCCTTTGTCCTCGATACCGTCGCGCCAAGTCAAATCCGCCTATTTTCGCGCAGTGCCGTTACTACTTTGGCTAACAAATAAAAACGAAATTGCAGTAATGAATCCGACAATCATTCAAGGAAGAAAAAGGAGCAGCGCGTCATCTGTTTTCGTATCTCTCCTAGCGTGTTCTACTTTGCCAATTTTATTCCGAGACGCGAGTGAGATCTCACGGCATTGTTATTTCTATATGTCTTGGCAAATGATTATTTTTCTCTCTCTCTCTCTCTCTCTCTCTCTCTCTTGTCGTTACAATCTCAATAACGAAAGAGTCTCCTGACCCCGCGATACCTTAGCTACGTATAACGACGCTTATTATGTTCCCACAGTTTTACCATTCACGACTCGACTTTCATAAAACCGCCTTCGTGCATTTATAATTCAACATTGTATAATTAGAACGTTCGTACTCTGCGACTTCAAGACAAGAACAAGTTTTCAAATTTTCACTAAGCTATTAAATTTTATTGCAATACTAAATCAAGCGAAAAATATACAGGCTTGGGAAATGCATTAAATTTAACATATGTTGCACGTCCCGAACTGTCCATTCAAATTTTTGTGTTAATTTAACACAAGATGAATATTATATTAATATATTGCGAAAAAAGGTTTCTTCGGTAATATTAACATTTATATGTTAACGCGTACATTTTGTAATAATATGAAAATAACGTAGTTTTGAAATGTAAATTCTAAAATAAATTAATTAAATGCGCAATTTGTTTCCAATGTTATGTTAAAATGTTATGTTTTTTATAAATTTTTTACACAATATATTACATAATATCTGTGTTATTATAATTCTATATTATAACATATTCAATCTTGTATTAAATTAATAAAAAGATTTAAATGGATTAATTTGGAAAGACATGTGAAATGTGTTAAATTTAACACAAGCCTTTTTACTGTGTGGAGGAGAAATATTAATTAAAAATTAATATTATATTATATTGATATAAAGATTATGTAACATTAACTTAAATAGAACGAGAAGATATTGATAAAAATAATTTCTTTAACAAATAGGTAATTATATATAAGTAGATAAAATAACAAATCAATTAATAATAAAAAAATAGTACATTTGTGACGCGACACAATGCTAAAAACAATATTCTAACGAAAAGTTGCTGCGCAATTTTCCCCAATCGCAGTAGTATGCGACTTTCTAGCGATAAGCAAAACGGCAATGATTTTACTGGTCAATGACTCCAGTAACGCCTACAGGTTTCTTGCTATCTTGCTGAAGCACGTTCGCGCATTATCTAAACACCTGTCCGATAATAGTCTTATTCAAGACCGACTTTCATCGCAGTCTATATACGGATTGTGTTAACGACACGGAATACTGTTTATATGTATATGGCTTCTCTTGTTTGTGAAGCAAATTACTTAAGCTATAAAAGAGATACCGTGAGAAAGAAAAGAACTGTTATAAAAAAAATACCGATGCAACTTTAATGCGTTATGTATGCTTGCTTATTCACTTATCGCTTAGCGACACGCTCATTATCTGCGATTTGATAATTTCTTCGAGCACAATCATTGCTCCCTTTACATTTTTTGCTTGGCGATATGTTCATTGTCTGCGATTTGATAATTTCTTCAAGCACAATCACTGACCCCTTTACATTTTTTAACATAAATATAGCAAAGATAACCAAGAGAAGCTCTTTGCTTTATTTGAAAAAATATACCTTTTGACAATAATGCTTTATTAAAAGTAAAATCTTTCCGAAATTCCGAAATTACACCTGCTTTCGTCTCGTAAAATATTAATTAAGAGTATTTTTATTAATAAAACTTTTTGGTTGATTATTGTGTATTTATCGAACGACACTTTAAAGTTTTTTTTTCATTTTTTTTTAGAGATTTCCCAGCAAACGGAAATGAATTTAAAATATTTAAAACGGATAGAAATGGATTAAAAAAATCAAGGACTTGGAGACGCAATGACCACACAAATCTATTTCTATCCAATTAAAGTTTAAGAATTTCTTGAATCTATTTTAATGAAGTGAGATTGAAATTACAGAATTTTATTTTTTTTTTTTTTTAATTCGAAAAAGTTATACGGACTATAAAATCCATTTTAATCTATGAAACGGGATTGAAATGAAGTAATTTCTATTTATTCAATCTCTAAAAGGATGAGTTTTCGCGAGTCATCCAACCTTTTTTAATCGACATAGGATGGAAACGACTTAATTGCTGTCTTTTAATCGAAAATGTATTCAAATTAATTAAAATGGATTACAAATTTTCAATCTATTTTCGTTTATTGGGTTAAACGTCTGATATTTTAACAAATCATAGGACAACATTTTGAATTCGACTAACCTTGCGATTCGGAATTTTCCAGCAGCTTGTCGCTCGGCTGCTTTCCCTGTTGAGCGAAGGCAACGAGAGCGAGACCTTTGTACAGTCCACTTCTCGTAAGATAATCCGTTTTGCTGTCTACTAGCTTCCATATCTATGAAAGAATAGAGGAAAGGTATTTTAAAAAGGTTGCTTCAAGTATGCACGCCTGATTTTCATTCTTAATGATAAGTAAACGAAAACGTTTATCGAAGATAGAAAGAATGTCGCTTTAAGGGGATGCTAAAGTCGTCCTTTTTTACCGATCGAACGTTAATTTTTGGGCAAGCCATTTTTCTAATTGCATTTACAGATTTAAAAATCCTTTTCCACAATTAAAATATAGACAGTAATGTATAACGGACGCTTTACTTTAATTGTGGAAAAGGATTTTTAAATCTGTAAATGGAATTAGAAAAACGGCTTGCCCGAAAATTAACGTTTGGTCGGTAAAAAAGGACGACTTTAGCATCACCTTAAAAATCACAATGTGTAACGCAGCGATGGAGGAAGGAAGATATACGGTGCGAGAAAGCGCTGGCGATCATGTACACGATGGACTTCGTGCCCGAGTAACGGCATACAACGACGAACTCTCTGTGAAGGAAGCCTAAGGATTAGGCCATAAATGAAAGTAACTGCATTCCGGGGATTTTTCTACCTTGCCGCACCATTCCGCACCGCCTGTACTTCCATCCTCACTCACGCGTCTCTTCTCTTTGGTGTGACTCCTTGTTTTGTTTCTTTCCCCCTTATCACCCTGGCTTTCTTTTCCTCTCGCTTCCTCACCCGTCTGCACTCAAAGAAACCGCAATGAACGGAGGATGCGAGTGCATGTGAACTCACGTTGAATACAAAAGTGCATCCAGAGGCGTAAGTGTAAAGAAAGAAAAAGCCTCACTTTTCTTTTCCTACAATTTCATTTTTTCATAATTTGAGATGAAATGTTTGCGCACGAGAAGCTAACTTTTATGCATATTTTATTTTCTAGAACTGTGAATCTCCCAACAAACAAAAATGAATTGAATTGGATAGAAATTAATTCATTTCGACATTTTTGAATTCGCGCTTCAGATGTTTCAAATTCAATTCAATTAAAAAATAATATAAATACATCCAAATTCAACATGATGAATAACTTATTTTGTATTTCAATCCATTTGAGTCTATTTGAATCCAAAAATATTCTGAAACTCTAAAGTGCGAATGACTCGGATAAAATAAAATAAATTGCAATTTTCAATTTATTTGAATTTATTTTCGTTTGCTGGACTAACATTGGAGGAGAGAAGAAGGTCGTAAAATAGGTGTCGGGTGATGAGATACCATAATATCTAGTATAATTCGCGTTAAATTCTAAGAGCAACCGTTAAAATTACTTCGTTACAGTCTATTTAGACATTGTAGGATGATTACTACTTATTAGCATTCACTGCGTTTTTATAAAAACTGAATTTCAATTTTGCAGGCAGTATAGATTTTAACAGGTATATATTTTACGTATACGTAATGTTAAATATTAATCTTTTAACTTTTGTCTAGCTTAAAGATCTTAAATATGGCTCTCAAATAATGTAACTGAATTCAACGTGTGACGTAATGTGTATACGAATTCGGCATATAAAGTTATATTGTGTACGAGAGAGGATCGTGACTCATTTGCATTACTGATGTTATAACCGTTCTTATGACGTTAATCTCATAATTAATGGAATGTTTACTAACAGCAAAGAAATTTAAAAAGCGTTAAATATAAAATTTTAAAAAGTTATTTTTAAGCTGCAAAGACTTTATATTTTTTTTTAATAATACATATTTTATAAAATATTTTATAAAACCTTGTTTTGTTACATCTATTAACGTGTAAGATTTATAAGAGGTCATTAATTTGTGATTTTCTATTCTCTTACAAAATCTCACGATTTTAATTGTGAATTATGTTCGTTTTATATTCCAATAAATTTCTATCCATAGGGCGATTGGTAAATCTACGGCTAACATACTGGTGTTAGGTTCATAATAATTTGCCACGTTAATATTTATTGAGGTAATTTAAGAAAACGGAATGGTATTTTACTACCCCTTTCTTTCCTTTATCAAGCATAAATTAATTAAGTAACAAATTGTAGATCTTTCATTAATAATAAGTAATAAGAAAATTAAATCTACGTAAATGTACGTAACTTTATATCATTTATGCTTTGAATGGAAAATGCATTTACGGCGGGGACTGGTGCTTTACAGGAAAAAGAAAGATACGAGCATAGAAAGTGTAGTCGAAAAGAGCAGGCGGTCGTCTACGCCACTGCAGACACCCTTGCTTTCTCGTTGCTCTCTCAAGTGTCGTTAAACCTTAATCGCCAATCAAGTTTGAGCCGAGAGGAAAGCCTGAGACAATAATAAATTCCTCATTCTCGCTACGTATGCGAATCGCGAGTAAACAACGGGAATCAGCAAATCGTCTCGCGTCGCACAGGTCGCGAGTCATGCATGCACGAGTACGTGTCCCGTTCGTCGGAAGAATATGATAGAGCTCGTACATAACGAGGAAGAGAATCGGGACAGAGGAGGCATCGGTGAGAAGTACGAGTGACTTGCAGAAAGGAAAGAAACAAAATAATACAAAATATAAAAAGTTTCATAATAATAATCGAGCTTTGATGAAATAATTTCAATTAAAAATGTTTAATTAATTTTTTAATTAAATATTTAATATTCAATAAAAATATTAATATTAAAGTTGTTATGAGCCTAATACCAGTTATTTATATCGCTAATAAATAAAAACAATAATCATCAATATTAATATTATAACATTAGAGTGTTATTAAATAAATAATCTAATATTAATATTAATAATTGTAATGTAAACCGACCATTCGGGTCCATAATTTTTATATGTATTTAAGATTATTGTTTTTATTTACATAATTAGATATTACTAATTGTATATGATTATATATTAACCGAACATTTAATTGTAATTATTTTACCAAAACTTTATTATTACCAAGCATTTTTTTCAATGTACACGTTCATGGAAAGAGACGCGAAGAGGAAAGAGAGTTTAAAAACAAGGAAGGAAAATTACTCATATCATGTAACGTATGTACAGGTGTGCTGAATGTGCGCAAATTTGTTTAATACGCTGCATAAACAAGCATTTGATGGAAAAAAGGTGAGAGATGAGAGAGCAATATCACACTGAAAGAACCTTATGTCTCGTGTGCGTGACATCGCATCCGCGCTTCGGAATGCTAAACATATGAAAACGACCTTATCGTTATCGTAATCGTGATAAAATCCAAAAAGAAGAATAACAAACGCTTGTATAATATCGAACAAATATTTTTGCGTAATCAGTGGATTGTGTAACTTGTTACAGGTCCAAACAGCGTTCGCGGATTGTACCTGTATAATCAATGTTGATTAATGCTTGTGATATTAAGAAACCGAAAGTAATGTAAATAAGATGTATTTTTATTAATATAATTAATAATATCAATTATTTAATAATATAATCGCCATAATTTTCTGGCGACTCGAACGACTCGAAAATTACGACTTGCACTTTTTTTCATAAAAAGTGCTCCAATGTTTAAAATATAAAGATGATAGTCTGATGATAAATAATATGAATAAAAGAATACTTCCCATGCCAACTCTTTAACTTGTTGTTACATCTATCTCGCTATATGCGGTCGAGCATTGTTATGTTTCAAAAAAGCCAATTAGCTTCTTCGAGAAAAGAATTAAGAAATAAGTGGGCGATCGTCGCAGAAAATAATAGCGTTTATAAAGAAGAAGAAGGTATTATGGTTACTGTGGACATTACGGCTATCCCTATTATCTCCATTATTAGGTGACAAATTCGAACAATTGCTTCTGTAATTATTCATTTAGTAACCCGCCGTTTTTTAATGGCGCTAATATGCCAATACACAACAGCCGACATTTATTAAACTTTTACTCGAGACTTTCGCAACTTATTTAAGATAAATAATAATATTTAATTGTGCATACTTTATCATTATTTTTAAACTTAAGAGTATTATCGCACGAATGTATGTACAGTTAAGTGTACCTTTTTTATTATTTAACTTTTTATTCAGCTATACACATTTTGAGGTATGCAAAGTAAAACAATAACAAAAGATTTTGTTAATATGGCTTTTTAAGCAAAATTGTCATATCGAAATATTTCTTTGATAAATCGATCATCACTCTAAAGGATTGTGTTCAGAAACATTAGAGATCATCATGTTTATTGTTTAATGTTAAACAAAGATAAAATGATATTTCTAATGCTATCTCTATCTCTCATGTTCTGAACGCAAGAAAATTCTAAACGGTGAAAAATTAAAAATATTTGATTTAACAAATGTAACAAGATATTGTGTTTTTTAAAACTAAACTAATTTTTTAAATTTACTTTCGTGCTGACATATTACCACTATTTTTTCTCTGCCACCGATTATTCAGTGCGTCACATTTTTATAAATCACGTCCTAAGTATAATAAATATTTCATTACTTTGAATCTATAATAGAGTCCATTAAAGAATATTTTAATAAATATAATCATTCAAGTTTCAACATAAAATATTGAATAAATAATAAATTGTATTAACAAAATTAAATACTGTTTACATTATTTATAAAAACGACATTACATTCCGTTTCTTCTACAATGTATATATTGATTTTAAGAAATATTTCGCGCGCGTTCCTCCGGAGAATATTTTTAGAAAGGAGCCGTGAGGGTGCTCTCGAGGACGTGGGAGTGTGCTGACATTCGTGTCAATACAATTTGATACAAGCGCACGAGAATAGCGACGGATATGATATCTGGGTAGGACGCACGTGGAATGAGGTGTAACGAGAACCCATGTGTGCGCCCGTCACGCCGCCGCGCCGTCACGCAATATCTGTACGCGACATAAATATGCACAGCCACTGAATCAACCGGCGCAACTCATCATCATCTCTCATTTGCGTACCTAAGGCATGTAATCTGAAAAGACGATACTCAAACATCCTATCACGAGTTGTAATACAACGGTAACGTAACACAATCGAAACCGCATACATGTCCAACACGCGTCTTGTTTAGATGTTAATTCTCGCAAAGCTGTTCGACGTAAAAGAGACAATTACATTATTGTTCAAAAGTATTTGCCCTCTTTATCTTTCTTAACCTAGACTACTGCTCGTGTTTTTATTACTCTTATGTGAATACAAATTTATTCACGTATTTTAAAAAACATTTTTTTTTTATGTCTACTTTATGGATTTCAAAGCGGTAAAATAACTGAACTAACGCTATTTTAATGTAAAATTAATTTTTATATTTTTTAATAATCCTAATAAATATTTATCATGTGTTTAATTTATTAAGTCTAAGGAGATCTCTGCTGGTTTTTCTGTTAAAAAATTTTTTAATTCGGGTTCGATCTAATCAAAATTAATGGATACAATAGATATCTAACAGTCAAAAGAGTTGCTCTTTCCGAAAAATAAATCTAATAATTTTTCTCTTTTTGAGTACAAGATAAAACAACATATAAGTATTACTTAAATGATGTATAATAATAATTATTATATACCGATTTATTCTATCTAAAATTATATTCTGATTTATTCTACCTAAAATTAGATTCTCATTTTTGCTGTCATAATCAGAAAAATTACCGCGAAATTCATTTAAAATTAAAATACCTGTTTTCTTAAGTAATAACTTTTATCTCTCTATCCATATAAAGTAATTTATGATTTTGTTTATATTTTAAATAATTGATTAATTTATGAAAACAAACAACTCATTTGCAAACAAAAATAATGTATATGAATAACGTATATCGTAAGAAAATTATGAATGTAAGAAAGTTACATTAATACAACTCTGAATAAATATTCATCCGAGTAAGCTTGAAATCATACAATAAATCATAAAGAACGTAGTATAGAGAGATCTGACACTGTCTATAACACTGTCTATAGACACACTAAAGAGGAGAATAAGTGAAATCACAAGCTGACTACCGTTGTTATTTAAAGCAAATAATTGATCTTGAATGTTGAACGAGCTCCTGGGTAAAAGTTCACTAACAGCAGCACTCTAAGATTAATTAAATGATTGGACTTTAAAGAAGAATAAATTTCAATTATTTCTTCCTAATCTTTTAGTAGACGCTGGGTTTAATAATAATTTTGATAGCTCAAAATTTTACTATATATGAAAATAATGTACAGTACAAATTATATGGAATTGTAGAATAAAATTTAGGCATATGAAAGAGACGTATACAAAAATGAGAGTGAGCAAATACCTTCGAGCGGCAGTTGTATCGTAACGTTTGAGGCTTTGTGGGAAATGGCTTTGTTGTTAACGATCGATCGCAAATTATTTTACGACGATTGCGAGATTGGCAGTGCAAAGTGCGAGAGACCGCGTTTAAGCAAAACAATGCGCATTGTAGAGAAACGGAAGAGTTCGGTTCGGCGGTTTTAACGGAGAGCGGTTTTCGATATAAAAGTACCCGTGCATTGCGTACCAATGCGGAAGACGGCAATCAAACGATTTCACCTAGCAGGAAGACGACCCGCGTTAAAACGCGCACCGCGGCTGCTGTTGTGCGAGCCGCACTTCTTTCCAGAGCGCGTTCAATGTTGGGAATTGGATATTAAAGTATGCGTGCGGAAGTATCAAGCGTACGTTAATCCATCGCACTTAATTGAGAAGCAGCGTAAAATTATATAGCTTCGGAGTAAATCATCTCCGCAAAAGCCTGGAACGGGGTATCTTATTTTCTTATCTTCCTCCTTTGTCCGTATAAAAATGGGAAAGTATCGTGGAGATTTTTCACATGTATTGCACGATTCTAACCGTTTTTTAGTAATATTACTAAATAATTCAGTATATTTCTCAAAGTTATACATATCAAAAAATTGTATATAGGCGTAAATTAATATCTATGTATCACAAAACTTGATTTTTTGATACGATGAAATTTCTTGGTTCAAACACAACCACATGCATTATTCTAAGAAATCTAAATTGTTTATTCTAACATTTTATTCACAATGGCTTCTTATATGTAATAAGAAAATAATCAATATGATAATATCAATAAAATCATATAAAACAATAGAAAGAAAAAATATTACATTTATTTTATAATGTTAATTCAATTATTTAAAAAATTCGCAGACTTCACAATGATAACAATCTCAAATTATTATTGTAAAAAGAAATTAGTATATGTCTATATCTTTAATTAATTTCCCACACTAATTTTCCTGTTTTACAAATCGATATTGGCATTTATAATTTTAATTTTAATGACAGATTATTGCTTCACAAATTTGTGTTGTTAAACTTGAGACACCCTGTAGCTGAAAGCATTGCTATTCTACTCGCGACAGCGGAACATCGCGGCGCGGCCCTGCGTAATGCTATTTTGATTGTGTGGTTAGCACAATGAACGAGAGACACGGTCGGCGTATGACGTCGCGATGCAATATATGACATTTCTGAGTGTCACACTAACTTTTACGTGAAATCTTTTCGCAAAACAGGTTCTTAATTCGCGTTAAAAATTCTCAAAGCTACCATTTATATTCAATTACGCATGAATTAACATTTCGAAATATCCTTCGGAATATCTCATGAAACTTTAATTCGATGAAATTTTATGCAACAAATTTACATTTTATATATATATATATATATATATATATATATATATATATATATATATATATATATATGTGTGTGTGTGTGTGTGTGTGTGTGTGTGTGTGTGTGTGTGTGTGTGTGTGTGTGTGTGTGTGTGTGTCGCGTGTGTGTGTGTGTGTGTATATATATATATATATTTTTTATATATATATATATATATATATATATATATCCGAGAAGAAAATAGCTATTAAAATTATAATGTATAAATTATACTTTTTCCAAATGAATTAACAGAGAAATTTAAATCACCATAAATTCTCAAAATACTTAATGCTAGCGATTAAAAAAATACTATTCTATTAAATATTTTGCACAAAAATGATATAAACATTCACACGTCAATCTTAAATTTATTTCGCAAATTTATCACAAATTTATTATTAACGTTTTATATTGATTGAAATTAAACATATTTTCACACGAAGTCGGTGTTTCTTTGAAGACTAGTCTTATTCACACGTTAATTTTCCAAGACCAGGAACTTTCTGTGAAATCATCTTACATGTCGCAATTATTAATAAAATTTCAGATTATTGATATTCTCATCATAGCTATCAGCTAAACATCCTACATAATTAATTTGATGTCAAACAAAATTATTTTCAGATTTGTATCTAGCTAAGTTTTCTGTTACTTCAACAAAACTTTTTTTTTTCGCTTAGATATGAAATAATTTCTAAATTTTCAAAATCGATAAGACTTGTTCTTCTCTGAAAATTCTAAATTTTTATTTCATTATCGAGTAAATCTTTATTTTTACTGCTACTTGTCGCATTATATAATTATTTTAACCTTGCTCATTTAGCGAAGATACACCTTGAGCTCGATAAAGCTTACTTCTTGTCAGCTCGTAGCGAACAAACCTTCAACTTAGCATATTGATCTGAAATCTCACTTGTAAGCATCCAAAAAAGCTTAATTAATAAGATATTGTTTTATAACCTTCTCAATATTACTAAGATATACTATTGAAATACTGTACAGTTAAAATAAAGGATAAAATGGGCTGATTTTAATCCCTGGAACAACAAGTAAAAGCAATAATTTTATTTTGAGCTGTTAAATCTCATTCTGACATTAAAAAAAATTGTTAATTTGTCGGGAAAGTATTAAAATCAACATACATGAAACTGTTAAGTGTATCTAGCGTAAGTTATTATTGTTGAGCTTTATGAAGTATTTATTCTTATTATAAAGTGTTTTCTTACTACTAAAACATAATGCTCTCATAATTTACGTTCTGCTCTAATAGCTCACGTTCTGTTGGATACAAAAATTAAAAATATTAATGCCTAAAAAACAAAGACATTATCGATGGAAACTATTTCAAATCTTAACTATGGTACGTGAGAACATTATTATTTGTAAAAATTAAAATTTTACAAAGACTGTTTTTAACAAAGTACAAAACGTTTTCCATTGTATACGATGCATATTGCTTAGAATAGCGCGTGAATTCTAAACGTGCAATGCAAATGAATAGATATAAGGTGAGTAAGCCATTCAAATGTGTTGGAAAACGCGTTTATGACGTGGTTACCAGCGACAGACTATACACGACGTTGCGTGGTTGACCCTGCCACGTAATCTTGCATCATTATGAAGGGGCGTCCAAACGCGCTATCATCGACAGGCGTGTTGTTAACGATGATAAGGCTCCGTCGATACGGCGCCTGGAATATTTTAATCGGCTTTTAGGCAGACGTTCGCGCGTCGCGCGCCGCATAATTGGCACTGATAATGACTCTCGCGAGAATGAACGGAGACGGAACAGGATAAATCCCGAACTCGCGACGCGAGATAACGACGTGATGCATCAGCGCGCAATTGGTTCGCTTCATCCGTACAAAATTACATAATATGAAAATTGGAAAATAACTAACCTGAAGAATATTTCTTTCACTTTATATTGCTGCGGATAAATATTAATACGTTTCTTCCGCATGCTTCGAATGTAAAGATACATTGTCAAGCGAAACTGGATGACGCACTGAAACCACAAATAGCGGTAATAGTGCGTGAAACGATACGAATATGAGTAATGAATGATGAAAAAAACAATTCGTAGAAGATCAATCGATTCGTTGTAATTTTCTCTACCGTGTTGAGACACGCCTTAGCGTTTAGGATATTTAATAATATCCTAAATAACATAGTGACGTTTAATAAATGTTTGAAAAACGTTTAATCAACGCATCCTTATAATGTATAAATATATGTTTATTAAATCAAAATGTCTTATATCAAAACAGTATTTTAAACTGTTAAAAAAAAAAACGTTAAAATAGACGTTATAAAATAGTAAAGAAAAACCATTTAAATGAACGTTTAAAAATATGTCTAAAAACTTCTTTAACATAAATTAAATACATATTCAAGTCTCTTTTGTACAGATCCAAAAAAATGCTGAAGAGTTTTAAACAAAATATTGTTTTATTTAAAATAATTGTTTAACAAAATTAAAAATTAAATGTAAAAGCCTATTGGTACTATAGTCTTAACGTTTTGGTATTAGAATTCTCATCTTTAATGACTTCAGGAATCTGCCGTTAGCAAGTGGGTGCAGTAGGTTTGGAACATCCGGTTTTTACCACGTTTCCAATAGAGAGAGTATTTGCTTTTATATTACCTTACTGCAGCGTACAAACTTCCTGCATAATTAAAACATTTATAATCTGTCTCTATATAAATTTGTAATTTGTCTGAAGAATAAATTTTAAATATAAATAATCAAATATGGTATTTATATTGCGCTTTTTATGCGCTTATTTATTATCATTATAATTACATGTAAAAGAGAATAAAAATGTCCGAAAACGATCTCATGAAAAATCACTTTTTGTAACAATTTAAAATAGTTTAAAAAACCGGAATAAATTTTAAACGTTTATTTTTTTCAGCTTAAACGTTTAAAATTTATTTTCCACGTTTATTAAATATTCATAAACTAATATGTTGCTTGGGAGCGTACGCGCGCGTACATTAGATAAGAGTGACATACCAATAACACCAGTAATGTTTAGAAATAGCAATTGGCTTATCATTATCTTTCTTAAATGGCGCGCACGGTCGTGGAGATTTTCCTCGCAGGAGTAAACGCGCCGCGTTAAACGACCGAAACGCATACACAGCATCAGTAACACGAGTAGCGCTTCGTCGCGTCGTGGAGATCCAGCAAATTATCCTGTCAGTCGCAACGAGGTCCACGCGTTCCTAGACGCGTCGCGCCGATTTTCCTCGGTGGCGTAAATTACGAAAAGACGCAACGAGAGGAAAACGTTAGGCGCTTTAACGGGATTACAGACGGCCGGATTATGCAAATCTACTCTATCCTTTCCGACCCCGTCGCTCGAATAAGCGACGATCGTTCGCGCGAATCTCTTCACTCAAGCGACGTCTCACATCAAAGTTGATGTAAGTATTGCGTTTCCTGGTTACGTACATACATGATTGTGGCACAAACGACGTTCTCCTATTTTGCGATTACCTTATCCTGTAACTGACAAGCACTCGCTTTGTCACTCTTGCGGAAACGAACTCTGACGCAGATATCTAGCTAAATTGGTTGATTATCTCCGAGTAGAAAGTCGAAGAGATATGATCGGATTAAATTTTCTCGTCCGTCGCACATGATAATTTCAAAAACGATGAGAAAAGTCGTCAGAAAAAATCATCGTCACGCGAGAGCGAGTGATAACTGTCTGATCGTTTGTGGTAAAGCGCCAGTTATTTCGGTAGTTCCAAAATGTTAAGGAATTAAGATAATGCCCATTCTCAAATTAATCAATTAAGATAGTTTGCTTTAATACGGTAATCGAAACAAATTATCTTGATGTTTTGATATGTTAAATTTCATGCTGTTTATTTAGTACGATAGTAAAAAACTGGTTATTTCTGGGGTTTAACGAAATAGGTTTAAAAAACTTATTTATTCTTTCCCCTCCTCTCTATAAAAATCCACCTAATAAAATCATTTTTTTTAGTTTTTACAAAATTAAAAAAATTGTTTAATTTTCTTTGTTTTAATTTTCACCTTTCAAATATTAATTATAATTAAATTTTTTATTTTTTATTTTTTTAACAAAATAAAAAATTTATTATACGTAATGAACTTGCGCGATAGAATCATTTTTTATCAAAAAATAAATAAAATAAAAAATAAAATTGGGTTTAAAGACTGATCGATTTGCTATGAAATGCCTTTTATATAAATATATGTACGTCTATTATATCAATTAATAAATTAAATTAATTAAATTAAAATTAAATCGAAATTGATTCATAATAAAATTATCTATTAATATTGTAAATTTCCAATGGAATTGCCAATGCGTTAAAAGATTAAAACTGATGCCTGTCAATGCCTGTTAAATTAATCAACAAAAATTATTCGCTTACTCGATTCGCGGCGATCAAAATCCATAGGCAAAGTACGGCGTACGAATGTATGAAAAATAGATTCCTTATTACGGGGTTTTTTTTATGTATGTAAAATACAAATCTCGATATGTACAAATATTTTGCATACGCAGTTACAATAAAGATATAAGCATAAGGCAAGTAAATTTCTCTTGGGAAAGGTCGCGCTGTACGTTAGAAACTGAAATCCGTGAGAGTACGCGCGCCGCGTTTAAACTCGCTATCGGATTTACTCCACGGAGTAATGTATTTCTTCGTAACAGTCCAACGGAACGCCTTCTCCCTCTCTTTCTCGATCCCTTCTTTTCCATTTATTTCTCGATGGATTCACGAGATAAGGAAATAAATGACATCTTTATCGTACACGGTAAAGGATCTAGTCTTATATGAGTCTCTTGGAAGCCAAGTCGATCGTCAACTCCGTAAAATAAAAAGAGCAGAGAAAATTTATGTAGTTACAAACTAATCGTATGCTTCATCGTACGCATTAAAATTAAAAAGTTTGCAAGAAGTGGATTGATCTTTGACTTCTGAGCGAATTATACAGAGGAAAGTCGTCAATACCGATATAAGTCTCCTAAAGAAGTTACCTCCTTATTCTTCGGAAATTAAACATTGCATTTTACTAATACTGATAAAAACGTGATCTGTTCACGTAATTAAAAAAAAAATTGAAAACCCATAGTTTACGCAGTCGTGACCTTTTTCTATGTAAAGTCTCCAAAAACCGAATTCAAAAGCAAGAATAAAAAAAATTCACGCAATTTTCTTTTTTACAAATTACATAGTTCAAACAATATACAGTGAATGTATATAAATTGTTAAAAAACATTTTATAATTAGAAGTAAAAGGTTTCTAGGAATTCTCATATACAATATTAACTTGTAAGAGTTTTGTACAGATGGTTCATGTTAAAAAAAAAAGAAAAAAAGAATGTAGCGTAGCTGCCAACTGTATCAATTTTGGGACTTATTTTGTTAGACGCTCATTTTTATCTTTTTGTTTATCTTACGAAAACTTAATTATTGCAAAACTCGAAACAATATTATAAAAACTGCTATCATCAAAAGATACTTTCTAGCTTGTAGCTTCTGTTTAATTAAGAAACAAAGTGATACGTCGCGTCGTTATTAACGGTCTTCCTCTCGTCACACATCCATGATTTATACACGGTAATTAAAATTATATTAGATACGATCCAGTGCCATTCTTTGAATTATTATTCGTACTGCATTCTAACATTTCGATAATAATCGGAAGTGAGAAAGAATTTTTTTTATCGGATTTACCGATATTAAAAATGACCCTTGGCAAAATAAAATAAGAGTAAATTATTCGAAAAGGAAATGCAGAAGAAGTCCATACCTGATTGACGATGGAACCGCTTAGTTGCGACTTGACGAGCAGGGACCTGAACACCTCGAGCTTCACGTTCCCGCTGGTGGGCGAGCATACCTTCTCGTAGACTTCTCTGTAGAACGCTGGTATAGAGCCTGGAGATTCGTGCGGGAGAGAAATGTGTGTATGAGAGAGAGAGAGAGAGAGAGAGAGAGAGAGAGAAGTCTCCTCGATGGAGTTCTACCGTCGCTCACTCGCTCGCTCGTTCTCTCGACGGTTATAACGAGGTCTTCGAGAGCGGCGTTCCTAGCGCGGCGTCCGCTCGATCTATCTATCCGCGACCGCTCTCGTCGGTCGCGCGTGACGAAACGCGGAGTACGTGCATGCGTTCGTATCGGTCGCTCGTCTCGTGAACGAGCGTGCTTTTGTTAAAGGGAACCCCAGTGACTTTCTCCGCGTTTCTTGCGAAGAAACGGAGCTCCTTACGGATATTTAAATCCGCGCTGGATTTTCCTCGGGTCGTCGTTTCCCGACGGTCGTTCTCTATCGCTCCAAATTAACGCGCAAATACGTTGAAGCCTGCGCAACCTCACGAGTTTCACAAAATCTTTCGTAACATTAGCTAATTCGGTTTTAACATCTATTAAGAAAGTTTTTTTCTTTTTATTTATCGTGTAAATAAGTCTATTGTTTTTTCTAAAAATTGGTAATTTTCGAATTTTATATTATTTAAAGATGAAATATGTTCAATTAAAAAAAAAATTTTAATTCTTAATCCCAATCTGATGACGCGGTTTTATTGGCTACAAACTTTATGATGTCTTATAGAAAGTAGATAGATTCAATGAGAAAAGACTGAGCAGTTGTAAATATCCATTATAGCAGTTTTAAATATTATACCAGATATCTTCAAAATGATTAAAAAAAGATTTGTGAAAAGAGATCCAACAAATTTGCTTAAAATAAATATTTCCATGATAATCAATTTATTAAAAAATGATGACAAGATATGACGTGTATTCTTAGTAGTAATATTGAACGAGACATACTAATTTTTCTCACACACATTATTGCGTATATTATAATCAGAACTGTATAAAATGAAACTTAAAAACTTTTCCATAATACTCAAGTTAAATTCAAAGAGCGCGTATCTCAGTATTAATTTTGTCTCTACACACAGAATAACACCAATTCTATTATTAAGAAAAGCGTTTATTCACTTTATTTTTTTCCTTCTCAGAAGTAACGATTATCTTTAAAAAATATTTTCTTGGTAATTGTCTTAAAATATACTTGTGAGGAACTTTTGAAAAATTTATCATCAAGTATTAAAACAATGAATTTATACTCCTTCCAAAAATATTATAAAATTATATCGAAGAAAAGTCATCAGAATAATAAGCAAATTGAATGACGCGACATATTTAGAATAAATTTGATGCTTATGATGATAAACTTAATGAAAGATTTACAGATATATTGTATCAGTTTATACAACATTTAAAATAAACAATATTTATTTACTTTAAATATATATCTTTCAGTGTATACACAAGAGTACATTTTAAGTAAATGCTACTTGTTTTTTGTAAACGACAAGTGTATTTCAAGATTATTATTAAAAAAAAAATAATCTTAACCAAGACTAATAATCATAATCATTACTTAAAAGAAAAAAATTAAAAATTGGGTAATTGCTTTTCTCAGCAGGAGATCGATATTTTCCTCTGTGTGTGATCATGTAAAATATAACGTTATGTTATATTTTTATATATGTCTTAACAATACAAATATAACACTTGTGTTAATTACATTATATTGTTGAGTGCGAAATTTTAACATAGGTATAATGTAGATATAATCTAATGATGATTTATGTCGACTGGGATGAAATACAACTCATTGGTACGTTTTTCAACAATCTTACGTCGCACAAAAAATGTCGCGACATTCATTGAAATTCTAAGATGAAATCATCTCCAGATTATGAAACATCTCACACGTCATTAGAATCGTATTAACACAGGCATGTTAAAATCACTCAACTTCCCTTTAACGTTTCGACGATATTCCAAGCATGCGGATTCAATCGATTCGCGTCTTGCGGGAAGGCGCGCGCGTGTACGTCCCTTTAAAATCCGGTGAAGAAAAAAATCTTCCCTACTATAAAGTTTACTGCAACGGTTTATGGAAATCAAATGGGGACGGAAATCGAACGTACGCGCGGGCCATCGTTACCGTTACCGTCGTCGTCTGGCCACGCATACGCGATTACGTCGCGGATGTCAAGGCGCTCAGTGAGGATCAGCTGATTACCCCTGCATCCCGGACACGCGATCGCTAGGAGCGCGGAAAAAGAGAATGAGAAAGAAAAGGAGAGAGAGGAAGCTGCATCTCCCGGTCGCGATGCTCGCTCTCGTCGGACGGGCGGAAGGCAAACGAGAGACGTCCGCCCGTATGTGTCCCGTATTCTCATTGCGCTCGCATTGATAAGGAGATCGGGACATCCGGGGAGGGGAGGAGGGAAGGGGGCAGAGGGAAGGACAAGAGAGAAGGGAGACCGCGACCGCCTTTTCGCGTGGCAGGGACGACGCGACGCGAGGATGATCGGCCGTCGAGAGAACCGGTTGACCTCGCGGGAGACCTTGTCACGGAGACTGTTACGGCCCTCTCCGAGAGCTCATCATTTACCGAACGACAGATCGGTCGACGCCATGTTGGATCATCCGTGGATCATCCGTGGATCATCCGTGGATCGTTCGTGCGCCGGATCGGCAGCGGAGATAGAGGAGAGAAGAGAAATAGAAAAAAAAAAAAATAGAGCAGCTGTAGTCGGCGAGTCGATCGACGGTCGAGAGACTGGAGTTCCCGTTCTGGTCGCGCGAACACGAATGATCTCGTAACGCGTAACCGGACCACGCGCACTCGCAGCACTCGCGAGAGTACAACGTTACGACACGTCGACAGTGGAAAACGACGGCGACGCGCGAAAAATATCCACACGACACACGCTGTCGCCGCGCGGCGGAAGACTGGCGAGAGGACGGGACGCCGCGCGGAACGTCGATCCTCGCCTCCTCGTGCTCGCGCGATCGCGGCGTCTCGCCGCGGAGTCCGCGTGAAGCGACGAACCGGAGCTGGACGGGAGCACGCTGCGATGTTTACGTTATGCATCGAAATCGCTAGAGAAAATGCATGTATTCAGAAATTGGAGTTAATATATTTCTTTTAACTAAATTTGGTTAAAATTAATGGCTTATAAAATTGATTTAGTTATATGTTAAAAGTTATTTAAATAAAAAAACTTATTTAGTTAAGAGTTACGTTAAGATTAAATTTAGTTAAATTAAAAATTAATGAAAATTTATTCATAGAGTAGAAGGTGGTATTATGAATTATATAAGTATTATAAGCATCCATATTATCTCCCGGAATAAATTTTTTTATATATAATTATACATAATTATATATTGTCACTCTAGAGGAGGGATTTATTCAGAAATATTAGAGATATTAATGTTACCTTTGTTATTTTAATGTTAAACAGAAATGAAATGATATTTTTAACGTTTCTGAACACAGGAAAATTCTAAACCATGAAAAAGTGAAATATTTTAATTATTTTCTCTGGCTAGTATTCTGCATTGATATACGCAGTTACCATAAACTAACATATAAGTTAAAATAAGTTAAAATTTAATAAAATAGCAGCAAAACAAAATTCATTTTTTAATTTTCAATATTTTTTTAAACACTATTTTTATATAAAAAAGTTGATTATTTGAGGAATATAAATAAATTGTAATTTATGAACGGCAAAAGTGTTAATAATTGTGCAAAGTTTCTTCAAGTCAATCGGTCAAGCTATTTTCTCGGAAGAGTATCCCCCAATTTTGTAAACATAGTTTTGAGAAAAATTTCTTGATAAAGTTTTAAATTGATTATCTATACACATGATCCAAATATTTTCTTACTAATAGCTTCACGTAGACCCATTTGTAACAGTCAAAGTTTTCTTCATTTTAGTTCCCCTAACTTATTCTATACGTTTCGACATAATAGATTAGAAACCGGTCTCTTGAAATAAACATAATACCCTCAGTTGTCAGTTCTCCGCTACCTGCTCGAATTTCATTCCGTGTAACATCTAAGAAAATGTCCATTATATCAAAAACATATTTTTTTCTCAAAACCGTTTTAGTGGTTAATTCGACACTCAGGTAGATCAAAAAATGGCAATTTTTAAAAATAAATTTTTTTTATCCTTTTAATGAGGAGAATTTGTAATTATCTTCATTCAATTCGATGAACGAATTTCTCAGAAAATTTTCGCTTGTATTGTGTCAGCTAAGACCAATTCAGATCGGTCTGACTGATGTCAGTATTAGTTTGTCGACAAAATTTTCGAAATTGATTGCGATATATCACTTTATTAGTTATTTTTAATATACATACATACATATACATATGTAATCTTTTCGATATTCTTACTTTTTCCGAACAGAAAAATATATACAAAATGTTTATGCATACATATTTAAAATATTTTAATTCTCAATATTTTCATATTTTTAAATATTTTAAAAATATTTTATAAATATTTTATACTATCTGAGTATAGTGAAAAAAATATGTCAAATGATTTTCTGCTTATGCCCTTTACATATCAATTCTCGTCCGATCACTGAAGTCGAGCAACGTTGGGCACGGTTAGTACTTGGATGGGTGACCGCTTGGGAATACCGTGTAATGTTGTCCTTTTTTTTCCATTTTTATTATTTTCAAAGAGCACAAAAAAACTTATAATAAAATTTTTAATATTCTGAATGTGTTTTCAAGAAATATATAGTAAAAATTTTATAGAAATATTTTATATAAATTTTGATATAATAGAAAAATTATTACAATAAAATATTTAAATATATAGAAACGCATTGAAAAATATTTTTATACATAATATAACATAATAAATATTTTTCAAATAGTTTTTAATACATTTATGTTTAATATGTAATATTTCTCATATCTATTTATTTATTATAAATATTATATTATTAAATATGAAGACAATTTTGCGCAATAAATGAATCTAATTTTACAAATAATTTATATAGTTGCGATTTCAGATAATTGTGTGTGGGTGAATTATATTATTCAAAATTATATTATTGTTCACGTTTTTATCTATAAAATTCACTTGTGACTTAGCAGACGATTGAAGTATGATAGAAATGCATGATCGATTATATTTGACACACGTATAATCCGATATATCCCATGTAATTCCTACATTACACGTGGATTATATTAAAGAAAGGAAGAAATCAATTTTCTCCAGGCTCAGTCAGCGGAAACAATTTTGGGGACAATCTTTCATATTTGTGTTCACAAATCTCTTTTCGCAGCTCGTCGCACGTTTGGCTGTCCAGCGACTCGATCAACCGTATTTTCTGCGCTATCTCTTGTTGTATTATGGGTCGATATTTTTTCTCCATCCCGAGACTCTCCATATCGCGCAAGAAATCCATTCTCTCGCGGATTCCTTGTGTCACTGTGAAAAATAAACGCAATTTATCGTCACGTCAGTTTTTAAAAACGTGCATAACAAAAATCTACTATATTTTAAATTTCGGAAGCTCTATAATATCTTCGAGAGGAAAAGAGTTTTTTGTTACTCTGCTTTAAATTGAGTATATTATATCCCTTACGCGAAAGACTGTGGTCACTTACAGTCATTCAGGAAATCCACGTTCTCGGGTATTTTCGGTTCACGTTTAGCCCTGTGAAGAATCTTAGGACCGTGAGGAGTTTCTGGCATGTCTTTCCCGTAAGCCATCATGCATGCCAAGTGACGTTTTTGTTTCTCCTTGTTTGCTAATTGCGTAAAATTCATATCATTCAACCGGTGTTTCACAAATATATTTTTTGGTTATTATCTCGAAGTAAATATTATTTCTAATTATTACGTAAGGGCGCGGTCCTTCTGTATTGCTCCCTCTCGTAAGCACCGCTGCTTATAATCGTATCCTGCGAACGCCTCCTCCAAGCACTAGGAAATTTTACCTAGCGGAAAATGCTAAAAGATATTATCTTAAAATCATTTTCGAGATATTTATGTTATGATATTTACTTGGTAATCTTCGTCCTTATCTTTCACTTTTTTCGTTCTGTCGATGGAAGGCGGCAAGGACTCACCCCTATCTATCGCCTCTTGGATCGTTTTCCTTTGCAACATTGTTAGCTTGGATTCCTCCATTAATACTGGCGTTTGATAATTGTCAGATATTAAGAACGCGCAATTGAATTGTATAAAAAAGCAAGTTTAACTTTTTGCTTGACGTAAAGCTTAATATATTTAACACACGTCACGCAAATATTGATTATTATTTACTTACACTTAATAAGATTTTTCGTTTCCTCGCTGTATTTTGCTCTTGGAGGATTATGAAACGCGCCAACCCCCAAATTGACCCTCTGATACTTTCGCTCCATCGGTTCCAAAATCGTAAATATTCCCGAGAGTGACGCGCGTAATCACGCTAATTGCAAAATGGACTGTTACGGGTCACGAATTCGCGCCGTTTACCCGTGTTGCCCGCCGAAACGACAATCACGCATTCATCCCCCTCGACCCCGTAATCTACCATTTCGGGGCACGCGTCGCGTTTCTATGACTACTTGGAAAGATGACTCAACTCGATCGAACTAACTTTTAGATTAGAATTCAAAATCGCAAGCTATTATTTATGAGTGGATCTAATAATTTCAGCAGCGGTTCGCAAATCAACCCATCCGTATAATTTGTTCGAATTTCTATACATTTCGAAATTTGAAATAAATTAAAATAAGGCATTTATGATTGCATTTTGAAACATTTTAAAGGTTTTGAATGTGACTTTCAAATGTAATTGAATGTAATATGTGATGTAATGTATATACGAATCCGACATATAAAGTTATATTATGTATGGAAGAAGATCAATTACATTATGACTGTACTTGCGACTTTACGACTGCGTTGTAAATGTTGCATAATACTACTATTAACAGCAAAAAAATTATTTTAGAAAGTTATTTTTTTAAGTCAAAGAAATTATCTAAAAAAATTTTTTTTTTATGTAAATATATATTTTATAAAATGTTCATAAAATCTTGTTTTACGAACTTTATTAGTATGTGAAATCTATAAAGGATTATTAAAATTTATGATTTTTTATAAATAAAAATGCCTTTAAAATATTAATTAGCATTATGCCGTGACCTCCCTCTTATTTCACAAACGCATTCTTTTTTGCCTCTTCAATAAAATGTAAATTACGTTCGTTCTATATACTCGATGTACTTCTACCTATAGGATGATTGGTAAAGCTCTATAGCTAACAAACTTATGTCTATAAGAATTATGTCGTGTTAATATCTACCGAGTTATTTTAAGAAAACAAAATGGTATTCCATCATTCTTTTCTCTTCCTTATAATATTATTCAATGTACTAATTATAAAATATGTATGTAATACATCGATATTTTGGAATAAGTATATTTGTTTAGAAACAACGTAATTATTAAATAAAGTTTATAATGATCATTGCTATAGCCATTATTATTTATTTGTTATGTGTAAAACTTACATCAGAGAATATTGATTTCAGTGCTTAATTTTTGAGAAACTAAACTTGCACTTAAATGGCTAGAAATTTTCGAAGATTAAAAGATTAATTAAAGACAAGATTAAAGATAAGTATGATACTTAAAAAGTAAGTTATAAGGAATTTCGTTTTGTGTGATTATAATAACACAGATCTATGAAAGTTTATTATAAGAGTGTGAATAATGATTTCTAAGGTACTTTCACCCATTGAATACGAATTTGTTGTTCAAAGTTGCCTATCATGTTACAATTTAAAAAAAAAACGAAGAAGAAGATTAAAAACAATTATCATTTTGAAATTGATTTAGAAGATGTTTAACTTCTTTTAATTTTTTTTATTCGAATCTTATTATATTTATAAGACTTGTTATATTATTTAATAAGACCATTGTCTGAGTTTAAAAAAATTATTTTTATTTATTTACAAATATTCCATATGAAAAATATATTTGATTTTTGTATATAATTGAAATGAAGATTTTATTCTCGCTTAATTAAGGCTCTATTTTTTACTCACGTACCTTCTATAAACTTCAAAATTCAGAATTCTCTTGCATGTGTCTTGAATTTCTTTGATATATTAATGATTTTTAATTAAAAGTTTCTAGGATTCTTAAATTTCAAACATCTGAAATATTAAATATCATAGATAAGGATCCTGTTAACATTTAAAGTTTATTGTCAACTTGCTGTATTTTTCAGTTTTATTTTTGAAAATATAGAATTAATTAAAATAAAAGTATATAATATTCTTTAAATTATTATTGTATTTATATGTAATGATTAATTCATTAATTAAACACGCTTATATTCATCCATCTGTAAAGAAATGAAAAATGAAACATTTTCCATTAACAAAACTTTGTGCTAAGACTTAATTAAATCCAGCAGGTTTAATTTAAAAAGAATAATCCGACAAGTTATGAGATTAATTGACGCCAACGCGACGTTTAAATAAACAATGATCAATTCAGAGCAGACGCACCACACAGAATACATGATGCGTCTCGTGGCGCGTGCGCGTTCGTCGAGTAGTCTGCTGGCAGGGTGCCGTTTTCAACCCCCTCCTCAAACCGCGAAGCCACCCTCGCGTTCTGCGCATCGCAAGCGCCCCGGCGAGACCAACTCCGAGACAAGATTCCTTCTTCGGCTACATTATTTTTCGCGATCGTACGGGCGTCGCGAGCGAGGATAATCGTCGCCGCGATCCCGCTCGTAGTAAAGACCACCGCCACAAATTCCGCGTCCCGTTGTCGCGGTGTACACGAGAGTTATTGATTCCCATCGCGAGTGGACGGTGGCGGTTCGTCGGAGCACACCTGCTCGCAAAGGTAAGCGGCGACGTGCCGTTTCACCTACTTTAGTCCATTGGTGACTTCAATTGCTTTAAGGTGCGTCGCGACGCATTACATGGTGTGGTTGCCAAGGGGTGGCAAGCTCGTGATGGACTGTTAATCGGCAAAATAATCGGAGATAGGCATAGCAACGTGATTTCGATACATTGTTTCGTCGTTACTCGCTGTATTTTATTTGTAAAAGAGTCTCCGCGATTGTTAGTATAATTTATGATACAAACTCTCTATTCGTAAGGCTCGCAAATCTATTTTATTAGAATAGAAATATATTTTTTTCCTTTAGATGTACTAAAGTATAATAATGCGTGTATCGAAGTGCATTGAAAAAAAATTACTAAATTTTAATAAATAATTTGTATATTTGCAAGAAAATATTTACTAAATGTAAATATATATTTATTTAGTGAAAAAACAACTAATTAAACTATCGATTTTGTTTTATTGAGTAAATACTTATGTACTGCAGGTAAATATTTTCTTGAACAAACAAATATTTATTAAAATTTTGTAAATTTTTTTCATTGTGGATATTTAGGAATTATGTAGAAAATAATTAATGAGCTTTCAGGTTTGAAGAACTTGAGTAATCTACGTTAACTAACGGAAGCCAAGATGAAGATTGGATTGCTGAAGAATTTTTTGCACTATTTCAATCTGAGGCAGGGCACGATACTAATTGCCATATTCCAATTGGTAATAGCAATCTCTGTGAAATCTGTCTCGAGCAATTGATCTCTATAACGCTCAGCATAATTTTAATAAATGTCACCCCCGCAGTTTTCGTCCGGATTCAGTATGATATTCTTCATTCTGGCTCTGGCTCACGCAATGGGGATTCAGGAAATGGTGGTGAGGGACACTGAAGATGCCCTCGAAAGGGAGGCCTTGGAAGAGATTTCTTCAAACCATCTCAATACGAAAAAAATGGACTTGGCACATCACAACGCAACCGGTTAATATAGTACTTGCTATATTCAAACGAGGCACAAACATTATGCATGAAAAAAAAGAAAGAATCATTATCCCTCTTGTTACCGCGATTTTATTTGCAGAAATGGTATACGCGATGTACTGTGGTCTCGTCATCACAGTTATTCACTTTATCTCCACCATGTTACTCCTCTACGGAGCTCTGACGGTAATCAAAATCACTTAAGAAACTCACACAGTTCAACACATTTTTTTTAAATACCCAGAATGAGATTAGTTATTTTCTATGGTGTTCTCTGGATACTAGAAACAAAAAATTTCTTTTGAGGATTGGAAGTCCTGACAACATACTTAATTTTGATTACAATAAAACTTATCCAACACGTCACATATCGTAGTTATATGACAAAGTCTATAAAAATAGTCCTTTTTACAACTAGAACTGCAAAGTTCTCAAAACTGTGACTTAATAAAGCAATTTGGAAATCGGATTCATATCCAGCATCTAAACACTATAGAAAATGAAACAAATTTCCTTTCCGGTGTTTCAGTTTTCTTATTGAAGTGTGTAATCAAAAACCAAAGCTTTTTTTCTATAATGTAGTTAATTTTCAGAGCAATCGTCATTTCATGGCACCCTGGATGATGGTCAAAATCACTATTATATCAGCCTTAGCAATCTCATTGTTCCTGGTAGAAGAAGATTGTCCTTTCCTTGCAACTCTAGGTGGAAGAGCTGGTATTTGCGAACGTACGTTAAAATTTAAAATTATATGAAAAGTCATCTGAAAATTCGCGTTTGTATTACACATGCTATGAATTTCTTTTGTTACATTTTTATACTTTACTTGAAAAAAAGTTCAACCTAAACTTTGTTTTTTTTTTTCACGGTTATAAAGCATTGTTAAACACGTGAAAGGAAAATGTTAGAACGATCTAGATATTATTTCACTTACTGAAAAATCTTCATTGTATATAAAACATTTCGCATATTGCTCATTTACTACAATGACATAACTCAAAAAACAAAGTATCGATTTAAGTGTTTTGCATTATTAAAATTCTATACGTATAATTCTTTTAAATGCGATTTTGATGTAACGATTTGATCTACTATCAGCTCTTTATTTAATTAGGAATGAATTTAATTCTCATAAAAATTCTCTTTTTTCGCAGACAACTCAAAAAGAACGATTTTTTAGTTATGTCGTTTCAACAAATGAGCAATATAAAATATTTTATATTTGTTCAATAATTTTTATTGAAAGATAATGTAATTTTTTCAGGCCTAATCGCCTTTTTTCTGATAATCATGAGCTTTTACGTCTGGTTCGTGGTATACAGTACTTATAAAAGCCTCGAGACGAAGAAGGGACTCACGCACGAAGTGCACAGTATGAAAAAAAAGTACGCAGTGCCCGTACAACTAGAAATACCAAAGGCAATCCAGGTTTCGGTGAACAAACCCTACGAACTTTAAAAATATTATGAGAGCACTGGAGCATTTAATCGTCAATGAAGATGGGGGAATCCATGATGTCGTAAAAACAAATGCTTTCGGAAATCGGGATGATAATTTAGAGGTGATTGCAAAATCATATGAAATGAAAGTTATCTCGAAAATGAGAAAATCGGTTGCAAGCTGGCGGAAGGCCAGCTTTTCATAATAGTGAATCGTACGTGTAGGATGGAATAAACGAAAAGATTCTACTGCGTAAAAGCTCAAGAAGACTTGCAAGAAACGCGCTTCTCATATTTAAACGTTTCTCTTTGTTCTGTATTGTTAAAATAGCATGCTCCTTTACGTTCATGCGCTAAGGTGATCCTTCAATGCGACGCACAGATATTAGTGTTTAGGCCATTCAACAGGGTGTTTACTTAAATTTCGTAAAAGAAATTCCCTGAGAATTCCTGGATTTCATAGAAATTTTGTTTAAAATTCTAAATAAAGTAAAATTAGAAAATTTTTTAATGCAGCATTGAAATCAATTTATTTTATTTTACCTTTTAATGTTCCTTGATTGTACAATCACAAAAAATCATTCGAGTTATTTTTTAATATTAAATTTCGGACTAAAAAAATACTAAAAGATACTAAAAAAACTAAATAATATAAACTAAATGATATATAACAGTCTGTCCGCAGATCTAGTTCACCAGAAATACAATACAAAATTCGAAAGGTGATTAAACGCACAACGCCAATTTAGAATTTCTCCATTATTACCTTTCCTTTTAAATAAACAATCGCAAATCACGAGAGAATGTACGTGGATGTGTATATTTATTACTAATCGCTTTTGCATTATTAAAAAAAACGTGAAGAAACAATTTTGTCAGAAAAAGAAAAAATTCAAGTTTCGTGACAGTAATCTCCCTGTACCAATAAAACCCCATAAAAATCTATTATTTTCAAGAATAAAAAATAAATTTTCTCAAATAGAAAATATAAATTTTTGGTTTTCCCGATTTTTTCGGTAATAAAAAAACATCCTGTTGAAAAAAAATCTACATATCCAATGTACACTTACACGCGACACACGCGTTCTGGATTTCTATTCGTCGAGATTCCGATAGATATCACGATTTCAAAAGTAATCTCTCTCTTCTGCTGTATAAATGCGCACTTCTTTTCACGCGCAAGACTGAATTTATTTTTTTAGCATAAACGAGTGACATCTCTAGAAAAAGATACGCGCTCTATAGATTGACAACGTCAAGAAAACGTTATATATCGTAGATTAATTTTTTAGAAAAATAGCGGGGGACAGGACTCCAAATCGTGGCATAATTAGTTTTATTTCGTTCATCAGTTTTACTTAAACCCAACTTGTTTGTGAAATTACAACCTCGTTATCTGCGGCAATATTCGTGTGATATAAAGTGTAGAATCTCTCTTGTGTATATGTATATTAAATGTATGGAAAAAAACGTGAAAATAAAAATTACAATACTTCGGTACGATATATGTGTATATGACATGATGTATACATGATATGACTCTGCTATGAAACAAAGGCGTGCTCAATGAATCGCCAAAAACGCGGATGCGATTGTAACAACAATCTATTTAAAATCGTCAAAGAGCGAAGATGTATATCACTCTTATAATGTATTTATATATAACAAAAAAATTTTTGTGCAACTAGAAAACACATGATCGATAAAGATGCACGATTGCATTGCAAAGCGCTTTATCGCAAAGCTACAAAAAATTTGCTTTTTGCCACAACAACAATTTATGGCCAACGTTCGCTTTTAGTTAGTTGCAGCAGCATTCTTATCTAAAATGTAAGAAAACGTGAGTATCACGCTAACAAGTAACTTGCGATGTCCCCTGTTATCACCTGGGGAAGTATTCCTTCTGTTTACATTTAAAAATTTGCTTGTCAATAGGCGTCTTTAGCGAATAGGCTCGTGTAACAAGTTTACGACACAATCTCTGTTAAGGTATTTTTTGTCTCTTCAATTTGTCGATATTTTACTCTCCTTTTTCTTTTTCGAAAACTCGCACATAAATACACCAACGAACGATATCACCAACAATTAATAGAACTCTTCATTTGGTCCTCTATCGTAACGTTTGGTACAAACGTTATTTCCTCTGTATAAACAACTCGAGTGTGCTGCAATCTCCATGAATGTAATATACCTACGAGCCATACCCGCTCGTTCTTCTTTTACTCACAATCAGTCAAAATAAGTGAGAAAGACGAAGGAACATGCGAAAGTCATCTCTCGACACGCGGTCAGGAATTCACCGTCGTTATATATCCTCCAATCACGCTTTGTCGTCGGTCAACTCGAGAAACTGCGCGTAAAAGTCCCTCGTGCATTCACCCTTGTTGTTGAACACAAACTTGTAATAACTACCGTCTGCGCATATCACTGCATAAAGAGATCGCAAAAGTGAGAGATTGAACGGAGTATGTAATGTAGTTTTTGTTTAATTCGCATTCTTTTAATTCACTAAAGCATCGCTTACCTATGATACTATTGTTATCCTGACCGAACGCGCACATGCACTGGGGACCGCCCGGCACTTGAAATTTGCAGAAACTCCAACTCGAGCTGAAGTACTTTGGCAGGAACGTGGCGGATGCTAAGCTAGATTGGCGATTCAGTTTTTGATCTTCGACGGCAAATACATGTACGGTGCCGTGATCGCTGGCAACGCACAGCCATGTAGAATCGTGATTGAAATTTATGCTGAAATAAAACGTACGCGAGCTGATAATAATTTCTCCATATAACTCTGTATTTTCCTTTTACCGTGCTTACCAATAGATATTCGCATGATTCGCTCCTCTTCTTAATTCGTTAATCATGTTGCCATTTTGCGTATCGAATACTCTTATCAAAGTGCCCTTCTCCGAGGCAGTGGCCAATCTGGTGCCCTGCAGATTTAAAGCTATGCAAGATAAAGGCGTTTCGTGTGCTTCTATATTTAAGGGTTGCTTCTCTGTATTAGCCAGATCTATAACTAAAATACAAATAATCAGTGTTACACAATACGTTTGATGTGCAAGACGCATTGATTCCATTTTTACCTTGAACATGGCCGTTTTTTCGTCCAGGAAAAGCGAGTAACGAATTGTTGCTGTTTGGACACAGAACGCACAACCCTCGCGGATTAGGATTAGTTTCGAATACGTGCAACTGTTGGGGATTTTGTGTAAACGTATAAACCTTTATAACACCCTCTAGCACTACCACTATCCTGTCTCTCCGCAGTTTGACTCCTTTTACAGGTGCGTTGAATTCTAATGTGATTGCTGGCAATTTCTTGATATCGTCCCATATCATAACTACAATTACATAGTATAAATGACTTCTGTTTATAACGATATTTATACCATGCATGTAAAAAATAAAAGAAACCTTTGTTTGTCGGGTACATTGGCTTGTCTCCACCCCCGACCAATGCCAGATAATTACATCTGAAAAGCATCTCCACATATCCGAGGCCACCATCGCTGAAATCGTGTCTCTCTTTCTCCTTCAACGGATCACAGTTGTACACTCGGAACCCGTTCTCCATGCCACAGGCGAAGCATCCTGCAAATGCGTGAACAGCACAGTGATACAGCCTTATCTACTATACGTATATTCCTTTCCTCGACAATTAATCGACTATCGCGTATATTTATGATGCATACACGCGCCGTCATAAGTGCAGAAGATGACTGGACTTGATAAACTCACACATGAAGACGCGATATCACTACAAACTTATTTCAAGCGTGGAGTCGCATTACGTGCGTCCGTATCGCTTCGAAATGGGACGGAAGAAAACGAAAAGAAGACACGAAGCATACTGAAGCATTTCATTCTTTCACCTTTTAGAAATCATGAAAGATTCGCTCACTGACGAAAACTGATCGTATGATCGCGACTCTCTCGCAAATTGCGCGGACGTCGGAGGGTCACTGACGTTTCTCGGCAAAGAGGCTCGCGGTCGAATCGATCGGCGAGATCGGAGCGTCCTGCAATGCTCCGATGTAAGGTTAGAAACAACGAGCACCGAGCACAATCCACAGGACTGAATTATCATCGTCGTGCTGTGTCGTCGCCAAATCGCGGTCGTGAACGGGGGCTTAATTAGGTTAGAACGGATGCAATGCAAATTTGACAGATACGCGGACGTTCCGCTGTCAAGTAACCGCGCCGACGTACCTTGGTCCTGGTTGAAGCCGGCGTAGAGCAAGCCATTACCGTGCGTGTTGCCCGCGGTGAGGTTCATCGTGGATCACTTCGTCGACGAAAACATCCGGACTCCAGACGCGTATCTCGTCGTCCTCGCGTTGCGAGTCTCGGTCACATCGCCGCCGGTCCGCGACACCTTTCCCTACCGCTACGAGCGTACGAATGTAGCGAGACCGTGCACGCGACGCGCACGCGCGCGCGATACCTCGTGTGTTAACAGAGAAAACCATCCCGGTCTTTTTTAAACAAATCCAGTTGATTTTGATCATTTTATCCATCATATTGTATCCGTCATTTTAAAGTTTGGACGTTAGAGTAATCAGCAATCTCAAAAACCTCCAGATAGCGATTTTAAAGTATAAAGTTTTATATACAAAATTTTATGCAAATGAATTTAATCTCTAAAAACAATTTTTTGGTATATATTTATTAACAAATTATTTATTTAAAATATGATTCTAAAACTTAATTTATTAGTTAAAGAAAATCCAGCAATACCAATAAAACATGTTAAACCTGGTAAACAATTTTTTTTATATATAATTATGTATGATTCAACATAATTTCTCTTAATTATTATATATAATTATAATATATGGTTGTATAAAATTATATATATAAAAATATATAATTATGTGTAACAGTATACAATTTTTTTGTATATACTAAACGTTGGAGATGGTATTAAATACTAAAATTTTAAATATATTGATATAAGATGTTACTAGTTCTTTGTATTGTTTTGACTGAGGGAAAGTTTAGAATCAAGTGATACAAATAATAATAGTTCGTTTTAAGGCATTCATTTTGTAAAAAAAAATTGTGAACAATTGCACAACTTGAACAAGAAATAAGACTAAGGACAATAAGGATACAGGCTCAGAAACCAGAACAAAAGGAATTTTGAAAAAGAATACCAGATTATCAAATATATTTTTAAATTTTAAATGAGCATAAACTTAGCAACTTAAATTTTTACAAAAACATAAACTTGTATTTTTGCTTCAATCTCGTCTATATCTCGCTATAAATTTTTTTTTCAAAGTATAAAGAATAATACAGTTCCAACGTTTATTGAGTTTTACACTGTTACACGAATTTTGTTTAGAAAAGTGAAGTTTTTGTTCTTATGCTGTTGTTTTGTGTCTACATTCGAGTCTGTTTTCGTTTGATTAAACTTTACATTATATTCAGGTATACCTGATTCAACAATTTTTAGAAATCTGTAAAAAATATTAATTTGTAAGTAAAAATTTTGTAATACGCATTTTATGCATGTCGCTTGGTCATGGTGAATATGTTTAATAATACAAAAATATTTGAAGTTACCTTGTTGCATACGTTTCATTGCTAGTCATGTATAACATATCGTCCACATATCTGTACAGAAGACCGTTGTCTAAATATTCAGAGAATATTTCTTTGATCATATTTTGGTAATATATATCACATAAAATTGGAGACAATGACGCACCTTGTGGTACACCAAGTTCTTTTATTGAATATACTTGACCATTAAATTTAACCTAATACAATAAAAATATATCATTTCAGATTAATTACAGTTTTAATTTCATGTTATTTTACGTCAGTCATAATTAATTTTACCTTTCGCAGATGTATTAACTTATATATTCTATTTTTCAACCTTTTTATTGAAACTTTCAATTTGGGATCTGTACTGTTTCGAGTTACATTTTCTTTGAATATTGAACTTTTAAGGTAAGACTCTAAAATTTGCAAGTATTTCTTTATTATAATTTGACCTCTTTTATTTGTTTTAACGGTAACAGTTTGTGTTACAAGATACTTGCCATGCTTTTCATATAATTTTTTGCAATGCGTATCAATAATATCGAATAATTTTTCTGAAATAAAATAGTAAAATAAGTAACTCGTTAACAAATACGTTAAATGTCTTAAATAATAAATTATACTTTGGATTATAGCGCCAAATGCATCTTGAATATCACAACGAACATAATATAATTGTTGATTCTTAAACCTGGATGTAAAATGCTTAATCATATTTTTACAACCTTTTATCGTTGGAGGCCCATTTTCATCAAAATAAGTAACATATAATTGTTGCAAAAATCTTAAAACAACATAATCACTATCATGTATTCCTTTACTATTCCTGAAATTATATATGTTTTTTTACAAATAGTATTTACATTTATTTTTAGTCTAAATAAACGAACAACATTAAAGGAATAATACAGTTTTATTTATAAAAAAATAAAGCAATTCAACAAAAAAATAAAAATAAAACGAGACTTGACATTTTCTATTGTTTTTTTGGACGTTAAATATGAATCCAAATTGCTCCATTGCATCATAATTTGACATAATTTGACATAATGAGACATTTACAGTTAAAGCAAAAGGGCTGTTTTTACCTATGAGTTATTTAAAATTATTGATATATCACTTGACGAGTCCAAATAATTGCAATCATCCCATCTTTGAAAAGTACAGTCATGATCAATGTGCGATGAAATCTCAATAATCAAATATGCATCATGCGATTAGTCGTAATAGTCTTAAATAAATGATAAATATTAGGCAATAATTCACATATATCAGTGATCAATTGTGTTAAAAAGCGACATTTGAACTTCAAAGTTTAGTTAAAAATATATATTAACTTATCTAATTCTGATCATAGTTGAAACACCAAAAATTTCTTTTGAGGGCTAAAAGTCCTAACAACATACTTAATTTTAAATAGAACTGTTTCGGTGCATTACATATTGTAGTTATAATATGACAAGTACATAAAGATAATCTTTTGCACTTTAGTTGTAAATTTCTTGAAATTTTGACATAAAGGAGCAATTTAAAAATCAGATTTGTATTCAGCATCCAAAAAATTATAGGAAATAATTGGTTCTATTCTGGTGTTTAAGAAAATCATTTTTTTGTTGAACTATTATTAAACAGATTTTTATGTAATTTTATGTATTATTAAACAGATATTTATGTACTTTGTTATAAATAAAGCTCTCAAACCAGAAGAACTTGGAAGAAATTTATATATCCCAATATATGTGTTATTTAACTTTGCATAGGGCACAAGATTATTAGTATCCTTCTTTTCTTTTATAAATTCTTCTTGCATATTGCACCAATTATCTTTTGTGATATAAACCCATTGCTTTTTCAAGTGGTTCAAGACTACATATTTATGTAAAATCTTTATGATATATTGTGCAAAAAACCAATGCAATAGTTTTAGTATAATTATCCGTCGTACTGTATCATTATTAATTGAATGTAACCACTGAATTTGAGAAATCTAAAAAAATAAATATTTTACAGAAAATATTGGATTTAATTATCAAATTAATTAAAAAAAAATTCCAGGTGTAAGCTGACGTTATTTGTCATTATTTTGATATCAAAATAACATCTTTGATCATATTTTGATGACAAATAATGTCAGCTTGCTGCCTGGAAATAATCTTGATAAGGTCCAAGCTTTTTATAATTTATATAATTATTCAATAAACATACATCCAGCTTTTTTAATAAAAATGGTTTAGCATGTTCCAAATCTAGTATGCCCCCAATGGCATCTGTTCTTTTTGATTTTTTTCTTTTAAAAGGCTGTGATACTGGTATCTTGTTTGGCTTTGTCTTTAAAAGACGATATATTGTGGATTTTATAAGCTTTCGGTTTCTTGATGTGCCAAATAATTCAAGAGGGACAATTTTATACAATAACAAACTAAAGAAAGCTTGCACTAAACAGACATCAATTTGATGTTTATACTTTGGTTTCTTGTTCTCTTGAGTTTTTTTACATCTAGTATTTTCTATTGTATGTTTCAATTTATCAAAATAATTAAATCGGTTATGTCGATCTTTGAAGGATTTTAATATTGGTGACAATGCAGGAATAACATGATCTAAGTTAATGCTTCTATAAGGTTTGACAAGACCAATATCTCTATCCAAAATTTTACGGCATATATCTTGTACAGTATTCCTGCTTTCTAAAATGTGATATTTTGAAATTTTTGCCGTAGTACGACTCGTTTGCCTTATTCGACTTCTAGATTCAAACAATCTCACTTTACAATTATATCTTGTAGATGGAATAAAAGATGTCATGTTTGCTTTTACTTTAATTTTTAATATTGTGTGTTGTTGCATGTTTTTCTCTTTTTACTTTTTTTCCTAGAAAAAACACAATTAACTCTTAAAAAAAAGAAAATTGGATAAAGTAATATATAATTAAAAAAAAAATCCCGATATTAATTATGCTATGTTCTAGAAAGAATTATATTCAAAACAAAAAATAATAAAAACCTGTAATTTATGAAATAACTCAAGCTTTTCCGATTTATATGTATTCCCTTTCACATGTACCCATTTCATAAGCATCCCATCAGATCCAAATACAAGAAAAGTATTCAAATTGTTAAGGGTGAAGCCTACTGCACAATGAAAAGCACATGGCACAGACCAAGGCAATAAAAACAGGGAATAACAATAGGCAATAGATTTCGCAACTTTTGATTGATTCGCAGATATTTTTCGCGACTTCTGATTGGTTGAAATCGATTGTCTGTTGTTATTCTCTGTTCCTAGTTTCTACTGCCTGTGCTTTTCATTGTGCATTAGGCCTAAAGTTGGTTTAGAATAACCGTAACCGTAAGAAATTAGCCAATCACAGTTGATTTATAGAAGAATAATCGACTATGATTGGTGAATTTCTTACGGTAACGGCTATTGTAGACCAATCCTAACGTATGCTATAGCTTTTTAGTTACTGTAAAGCCCGTATCAGACTACGCATTGAAGATTGAGATTAAAGATTAAAGATTGAAATTTGACCAATCAAACCAAGGAAATTTTAACTCCTTTTATTTTGATTGGCCAAAGCTCAATCTTTAATCTTCAATCTTCAATTTTCAATGCATAGTCTGATACGGGCTTAACAGTTTGTAGTAGGTTTTGGAACGCAGTCCTGGTGGTAGATGATGGTAGCGCTGGTGGCAAACTGACGTCATTGTTGAGTTCCGAAATTGAAATCAATAAATGCAATGTGCAATGTTGTGTGTACATCACGGACGGTGAGAAATGGCGATTATGTCAAAACATCGCACTAGATACCATCGCACTTGACTCAAAATCGACAGCGCGGCTATCTATTGAACGAGATGGCTCGCAATAGTAAGAAGAAGCTCGCGATATTCGTGGGTACATCGAAGTGTCTCATTTATGTGAGTTGTCTCCGTCCTTCATCAATAGTTATTCTTTTTTTCATTCAATTTCTCTTTTACGATTCAAAAAATTGCGTACCCACAGACTCGGAAATTGTCAGTTTGCATTCTAAAAACGATTCGTTTGAGTTATTTCACTTTGCTCAATTCCATTTAACTTACTACCTTTGGATAGAATCAAACAATGAAGCATCATAATGGAGCATTCAAGTATAAAAAGTTATCACGCGATTTTCTTACAATATTAGTGTCGATTAAATTTTATTGATTTATATTTTATAGATTAATTCTTTGTACATGCAATTTTGGAATTATTTCTATCTTGTGCATTTTTTCTTTGATCTACTAAAAGTATTGCTGTAATTAACTGGAATTTTTATATACAATTATTTTAAAATAGTTCAATCTTATTTGTACACAATTTTTCAAAATAAATACTTTCTAGATATGTTAAAATACATGTAAGTTCTTTTTTATAGTTGTAAAAATAATGAAAGATAAATCCAGACACAAATGATCTCATTGTGTGTAAATCCAGACACAAATGATCTCGTGCAGAATAACAAGTTTATAATATAAGATTGTTTTTATGAATCATTATATCCTATATATACAGACGCTGTAATTCTATTTCATTTTCAGGCAGAAGCAAAGTACTGTGCCTCTGATATGCCTGGAGAAATAAAATACTATGAGTATGTTGTCTTTTCCAATTATATTAACTAGTTTTAATTGATTATATTTTATCTACCAACTACCTCGCTGACATAACTTGTATATTCTCAACAAAAGTTATGGCACTAATTCATCATATGTAATACTTATATTTAAGGGAATTTAAAAGAATTGAATATTTTTATCATATTTATACAAATTAAATATTTGAATTTTAAATATATCTGTATCTGTTATTGTTAACTAAGCCTCAAAATTTCAATTTATATTTTCTCAAATTATATTTTGATGGACAATGTCCCGTTATTTAAATCAAAACCTGAACAGAAGTAATCTAATAAGAAATCTCTAACTATATAAAATAATTAGTCCTTACTGTATTCAACAACTTTTTTTATGAACTGGATCCATGAATCATTTTAGTTAGCTCAATTTATTGGAGCAATTAAAATTAGGCTTTAGATGTACATTTCTTATTCTTAATCTTTGTTTCAGAAACTCTATTTTTTTAAATATTTATTTTAAGATTAAATAATTATAATGTATCTATAATTATAGTTTCTATACTTTATGCACAACAATAATTATTAAATTGAATTCTGGATAAGTGTTTTATCTTAACAAGACAAAATCTGTATCACAAATTTTGTTTGTTAATAATTTACTTTTTATATTATTGTATTGAATCTATCATATTTCAGAGAGATATTGCCATAGAAAAAATTATCTGCAAATTAAACATTTATGTTAAGTTAAGGGAAAAATATTATTTGTGTTTATTCTATTCTATTGAAAAGATTACGATGATTACCATTACCCAATTTATATTTGTTGTTAACTGTTACTAAGTATGATATTTCGTTGTAGAACACATGTTACATTGTGCTGGCTTAATCCCCCCCCCTTTTTTTTTTTTTTAAAGAAAGATCTTTCTGCAATAAAGTATACTGATGTTTATTGTATCCTTTAAAAATAATACGATAAACGTAAAAAATTGTTTATTTGTATTGTTTATATTCATGTAAGAAAAATTAACTTGACAATTACAATATTTGCAGATGTTCAAGAACAGAGTATTGTTGTGCTTTTGGTTGTTGCGTGTCACCTGGATTTCATTTCCATCACTTATGGTACTATTGGTAAGTAGTTTTTAATAATAATTTTTGTCAAGTTTTTTTGATAATAATTATAAAAATGTTTTGTGTAATAATTTTTTTAGGATTCTGGTTATAATCATGTTCTTAGTCTGCTCTGGTGGTGGTTGGTGGTATCGTTACTGGTTGCAAGGTAGATACAGAGCGGCAGCTTCGGCTATTCCAACTCGATCTTCCAACACCAGATCACAAAATTCTCTCCGTAATGCACCTTGTCAAGCGCAGCAAGCTCGTATTACGTACAATTCAGCAAGAAATACCGTCCTATTGCATCGCATGTGGAAAGGCTCGTATTCTTTTCTAATAGATTTCTCGTAAACTTTATAAAAATGTGTAGAAGAAAAAGCACAGTGAAAATTATTTACATAAATAAGTAGAGAAGCATAACAAAATTTATGTATATTTTTTTGAACAGGTCCTCAGAGAAATACAGCGGCGCCAGCGTATAACAGTAACGCGACCACATCGACACATTATCAGAATATGAACGTCGTGTTAAACGACACCAATTGTCCTTATTATCAATTATACGGTCCTCCGCCTAGTTATGAAACGGTAATAGCACAAACGCGCGGCAAGCTCTCAAATCCAACATCGCCGGAGTCCTCAGCCGCGCGACTGAATCTGCAGACGGCAAATGTGATACCGAATCCGAGTGTACCACAATGTTTTTTCTACAGCTGCAATTCTCCAGCAAGATTGGTGGATGGTAATTCGAGTCAATGTCAAAGTGACAACGTAAATGCTCATCAGCTCGACAGTCACGAGAGTGTTCCGTTCGCGCATTTTTCTCAATATTGCACCACCTCTGAGTGCGTACCTTTGGAGTATCCGGCAGAACCGGTCGCGTCAGGAGGAGGTAATTTTAGTTGCAGTTATCAGAACAGTCCGCATCGATTGCCGGGATATCCAACGGACAGAACGTCCGACGCGTTGGATGCGGAAAACGTGGCACATGGCTACGAGATTCCGAATACGGAGGAACATGCAATGTTCAATATTGACGCTGCGACCAGCAGCTACGGAGAACGTAGTCCTTGGCATGAAAATGATCAGTCTTTATTAGTTCACGGTAACATCCCCATGCAGGGTGAAAATCGAGCATCTCAAAAGAGATGCATGACGACTGCGGATAGGCATTCTCTCTCGCCTAAGTCGGAGAATAAAAACGAGAACGGATTGAAGCGTACATTTAACGTGGCTGCTGTAATGCAGGAAAACTTCCCGAGAGAGCGCATGAATTTTGGTGGTTCCTTGCGATTACCGCGTAGACACGCTAGAGGTGTCATTTGCCAAGGCGACAGCTTCCAACAAGTTCTCCCTGGAGATTCGTCGAACGCTTCCCAACGGAACACTTTTAATTCCGCTCAAACAACGGCTTTCGATGGCGCTAGTTCTCTAGAACGAGATGCGAATTCTTCTCAATCAAATCCATCCAATAATGTGATATTAGAATCCTTTATTTTTGAAAATGTGCAATCGCCTCCGAGTGAAAATGTTGAGGAGGCCCGCGGTCCTCGTACGATAAATCGTGCAAGTGTAAACTTTGATCTTGAAAGTAAACACAAATTAGACAGATCGAAGTCACTAGACTGAATGTAAATCGAAATTCTTATCATTGCGCGTATCACGCGATGTTTATTCTTGTATGTCTGTATTATTCGCGCATAACTTATATAGCAATACAAACTCAACTAGTACAGAGATTAAAAAAGAATTCAAGGTTATGTCGTCAATTTAGAATTCATTTTGAGATACAAAAAATTTTTTTTCTGAAAAGAGTTCTTTTTGCATCTGCAAATGAATTCTAAATTGATAATATAAGCCTAAATTTTTTTTAACTCTGTGCTATTTGGGAACTTAGTCGTTCGTTATCGAGATATATCAGAATACGGAGTTTCCAACCATTGTGATGTTATTTTAATTAACATATGTGTGTATGGTACATTTTATCAATGAATATTTCCTATTTATTAATTCCATAATATTATTTCACGTTTAATTTGATGATTGATTCTTGTGAAAGATGTGTATATGTCATTCATTATTATCTTACACGAATCTAATAGACATTAGATTTAAATCGCACAATATTTTTTGCAAGTAATGTTGCTGAAGCTAAACTATTTTGATTATCTATTGAGATGCTAAATATTCTCTAAGTTATTTCTAAGTGTAATAGGAGATAGTTCCACTTACATACGTCGGCGAAATATCTTTATTTCCGATATCTATGACGCATACTGCCATGGAAAGATATTTCTGAACGTTGCGTATACTATCAGATACCATTTCTTTTAGTTCTGCATTTAAAATAATGTAAGATTAAGATCGAAACAGTGAAAATGGTGTTTCAAAGCGCGGCCCAATTTAAATCCACCTACGCACAAAGAAAGATATCAATCATTACTCTATATAGTAATGATAAGTAAATTGCACATTATTTCAATTATTACAAGTGAAAAAACGTACTTACGAATTATTTATGAAAGATCATGGAACTGGCTAGGATTTCCAATAAAATTTATAATAAATAAGATTTATTTTAAATATAAATAAATTATGACATATTTTTTCTAAACAATAATGTTGATATATTGAATTTGATAATGCCGAAATGGTCTCGCTCTTCGTGCGGTGTATTTCCATCAAGCCAGTCTTCTCTATATATTTAAGCTTCTATCATATATAAATATATATATGCACATTATTATTATCTCTATATTAAAGAACGTGTAAATTATGCGTTGCACACATACTTGACGTTAAATTATGGCGATCCAAAGAGATGATAGTTTATTATGAAAAAAAGATTTTACGATTAAAACAGCAATACTCTCATAACAAAAATGCGGTCGCGCAACAGAACAACAAAGGAGGTCATTTAGAACATAGAAAAATACGAACATGTGGGAATACATTGATGAAAATATAATTTGTCATTCAAGTAAACTTGATTACAAATTTGATTATATTCGCGTAAAAGTAATACGTTAATTTTTCTTCGCGTATAATATCACGGATTTAACATTGTTACTTGAAAATCTCTTCGTATTTATATGTAAAAAAAAAGACTGCGTCTTTGTGCTGTGACATGAACAATCTTGATTTACCACAATTTTATCAACGTGGGAACATTAATTGCGATCCTCGCAAATCATATCTTTTAGATAAATTGCATTAAAAGAAAAACCGACTCGATTTACATACGCGCTGTATTCTTCCTTGCTATTATTTTTATTATGTGGTACACACACATGCAATGTGTACTGTATTTTAAGCTCGCGGGATACTACATCGCCAGTCCTTCGATTTAGGTTCTTGAGCGGTCCAAGAAAATGTAATACGTGCCAATAGCGACAAGTCCGTTAGATAAGCAAGCAATTGGATGAGCGAGACGCGGTCTCGCAGCCAAGGAGGTCTTACCTTAAAATGCAAAGCAAAATAAAAGAGATATATATGTACACACTTATTTTTTGTAATTGAACTCTAACTGATACATAAATGGGCTGTTTAACGAGAGTCCGTGTGATTATAAATGTAATAAGCTTGTATCATATATATATTGTATATCGTATATATACCTATAATATATATACCGCCACAAGTCTACAACAATTTCTAGTCAGAAGTCACTATATTTTGTGTGCGTGCGTAGCCTACGCGTTATATCATATAGCTTTAACAAGCTCTAGTCTTTGAATGATCTTCTCACCGTAATGTGCAATCATGTATCCAAGCGGTATCATTGACACTGTTGTAAGGTACCGTATCTAATGTGAAAGAATGTCTATCCGAAATAAAGACACCAAATATTTATTCACGTACAACCAAGATGATCTTTGTAGTCCTAGAAGTGAATGCTTTTGAAACAATAGAGAGCACAATGCGAGCACAAATTGTGTCTAATTAAAAGATGCTTATAAACTAAGGTATCTCGGAATAATATGAATATCATTATTTTCAACATCTTTAAAGATCGATTGATTAAAATTCTTTTCAAGTTTACCAAAAATTACACTGAAAAAAAAACGAAATAATTTTGGCAACTATAAATTTGACAACTTGAAAATTTAAGTATCTGTCACTAGTTTTATGAAATAATAACCAAAGCAATACTGAAAACTAAAAAAATATAATCACTGAAACAATTTATGTGCACTAGCAATTGATAGTCAAATAGCAACTACATTACACAATTATATAGACTTTATATACACATAAGATAATTACATTTTTTTAGTTTATACAACTATTTTTTAAATGTACCATATAATGCCATGAGAATTAATTATTTATTACAACACGCTTTGATATCAATGATATATTTTTTGTTGAGACTATTTAATGTAGGATAGGATGAATGGGTCGATTAAGTATTTATATAAGAATAAAATAATTATTAGCAGTGATGATATAATGTCTCAAGTGCTAGGAGTAACAATGAAGGACCTTGGGTTCAAATCTCAATTTTTCCGTCAATGTATTATTATTCTAGTTATTGAACAAATGATTATAAAGTTGAGGTGCTATTTGTCTTCAAATATATAATTGCTGATACGTCACTGCTATATTTGTAACTGCTATATAATTTGGGAGTAATATTTTATATAGAGCAAATATTTCGTAATATATCATAGTTTGTATATGTTGCTTTCTTTTATATAATATAAAATATATTCTTTTAAATGTTTTTTACAATAAATAAATTTTTTTATATTAACTTCTTTTAAAAAAGACTAAAAAAATTAATTATAATAAGATGATAGAAATATACCATCATTTTTACTTTTGAGAAAAGAGAAATTATATTATTATAACTGTAACATTATCGCAACTTTTATATTATATAACATGAAAGTGATACTGAAACTTATAGCTCTTCCACAGTGAACACACAACTGTGTCGACCGTATTTTGTTCTGACAAATGTAACTTTAAACGCAAGTACGTTACGAGAGAATAGTGATGTTTGTGAGATATCAATGATAAAATTAATCAACTATATTCATTTATGAATTTATTTAATGAGATTATAAAGGTGTAAATTTTTGAAAGATGGTAGCTTTGAGATTGTTGAACTTTTTTATGTTGAGCTTTATGTTGATTTATTTCGACTTTCGCGAAGAAATGATTAAAAGTTAAAAATTCATTGTAGAAGATATAATTAAGAATGGAACGATAAGTTAAAACAAATCCCTTTCTATTCCGCCTTCGGCATTTTTTCAGTAGTAGACGATGCTCGCGTATCGGCCAGTAGTAAGTGATGAGTATACATCAGAAGTGTATACATCAGTAGTGTAGGTCCAAAGTTATAGAATTATGAAAAAAATCGAAAACTAGAAATTCGTTTCCAAAGGAGCATCATTCAATTTTTCTGTCTTTGTAATTATTTTTTTCCTCTCGAAAAAAATAGAATGTAGACTAAATGTGCGCTAAATGAACGACAGTTTTGTTCAATCGCTCTATTTTCCATGACTAGCCGTTTTTCGCGCGATTAAATACGATACCTCGTCAAAAATTAGCTACGGCTAACGTGACGCGGCGATATATCGGAATTTCACGATGATAAGCCGATACTTGTCGCGAGGCGACGATAAGAGATGGCAGGTAGAACCGGACGAGCGAGAAATCAATATAAACGGGATTCGTGGGGCGTGCGGAGGGGAGAACAGGGGGTTGCGCGACGGAGGGTGGTAAGGGCATCCTCCCATCGAGAGAGGTGACCGCCGAAAGCCGTTTGCAGCACATTTTACCGGCCACGCTGGCGAAAACGACGCGGAAAATGCCGTAGAGTCGATGACAGCCGGAAACACCCAGTGAAGACCGTGTCGCCTTCTCTCCCCTGCCCTCCGTCTCCACTCTTGTCCGGCCACCACCCTCGTTTCTGCCCTTTTCGTCGCGATCGCTGCCCCCGACTCGCGTGTGGGCGCGCGTATTCCACCCTCAATGGTGAATCAATAATTAAGGTGACAGTGCAGTGATTGCGCGATCGTGTGCTGGGTCAAGATGTCGGTGAAGGTGAGTCCTAATACGTGCATCCGTGAACGCGAGCGTATATATGGCGGTTCCGGTTCCCTGACATGGGATTCCCGGCTGACTGGTCAGCGAAATAGCTTCGATTGACAATGAGCCGAGGCCGCTGGCGAAACGGTCCACCCTGCCTTCTGGGAGTACCGTTGTTATGTAACGCTCGCGATTGCAGATATTGATATATCCAATGACATATAGCGATAGAGGGAGAAAGACAGAAGAGGAGAGAGAGAGAGAGAGAGTGTGTGTGTGTGTGTGTGTATGTTTGTGTGTGAGTGAGAGGGGAGAAGAGAGGAAGGGAGGTTGCGAAGTTTAGCGAAGCTCATATCGTATTCTTCACGATGCCTCATTATCGTCGAGTAAACATTAATGATCGTAGGTCATGGCTTTATCACTTACGTACACATGAACTAAAGTGCAGCGTTTATCTTGACCGAGCCTAACGCGTTTTTAACGTAAATACGATTAATCGAGCTTGATTATTCGCGCGATGATGCAACGTATCTTCGTCTGCTATTTCGCGCCTGAATACATGCAACGTGCAAGCAGACGTGATCTTCGCGTTGTTTGCTTCGGCGTAGCGCGATAATCTAAAATCTGTCAGCGTTCCTATCAAAATAACTTCCGGAGTAAGATCCGCCCAGTTGGAAGCAACAATTAAATCTTTGCGACACTCATATATCTCTCAGCAAACATCCAGTTATAGTTGTATACTTGTTAGTTATAATTTCCTACTTAATAATGTAACTGTTTTGTTACACATTTGTTACATAACAGTTCTATTGTTGAGTAGGAAATTATAACTAATAATTATACAACTATAATTTGGTGTTTGCTGGGATGAATTATTTATGTTTATCCTCAAGCGCAAATCTCGAATCTCATGGCAAAATTATCAATCTTGCGATAAAATCGAGCTCTCAGCAGCTCTCAGCCAATTGACATTCTTTAAAGCGTGATCGACTTTTCTTAATATGATGTTCTAATTCGTTAGAATCATCTTCTTTTTGTTTTCATGTGTATACGAGGACGTGAAGCCTGCTCTAGTTTTGCGTGACGTTGTGCATGTGTTAAAGCCGACTGCGATTTGTTGATTTTATTAACGTCCGCGCGGTGTCGACTGCCGCATCAAGCCGCGAAATATTTTAATGACAATAACGGCGTCACAAGTGTCCGCTTCCTGCTGGAGCAAGGCCCTTCGTCGAAGGCGAAGATAAGCCGAGGGTGCTCGTGCACGCAAACGCGCGCGCGCGCGGCGCGTGCGTGTTCGGGACGCGCGCGCTTTTCGGCACGCATTCACGCACGCAGCAAACAGTGACACACTCGCGCGCTTACTTACGCACGCCGTTGCCACAGTGCAACGCGTGCGAGCGGCCGTAGTCGGCGCGTAACCACCGACCACGCATCGCTTCTTCCGTCTTTTCCAGCGAAGCTTCGGAAAAACCAATTGGAGTAAATGCATATTTTTGAGTGCTCGCGAAAGTATATCGCTCCTCGATTTGAAGCCTTTGAAAGCGATGCGTGATCTGAGACTTCTCTTCCTTTAATATTTGTCGATTATTTTTCGAAAAGTAAATTAATTGCGATAGAAGGGGCCTGTTCATTGAAATTTAAAGCGACTCTACGTAAACTATTTATGTGCGTCGTTATGGGAGGTTCTCTAACGTTTTATTAAATTTTTGAAACTGTTGATGAAGCTGATGCTCTTTGGTGAAAGTTTTATTGCAACATTTTGCTTCTTCCAATTTTTAATATCCAACTTTTAATTAATATCAAAATTAGAAGATTAATGTACAGACTCTTCTTCATTCTATTTAATTGAAACTTAATCAGTACTTTTCAATCGTTTATAATTAAAAAATGGTTATCATCGTATTTATATTAATTAGAAATCTATTTTTCTCTTTCTTTCTTTAAACTGTTCCAAAGATTTATAAATGAAGAAAAGAGTCGAAGTGAACTTTCTGAGCTAGAACATTGATAATGTACACATATGACACAATGAATAAATCATATGTGTAAACTTACGAATATTAACATAATTAGTTTCCAAATATATTTTAGAACGTCACGCATCATACAAAGGGATTTAAAACCAATGAAGATATACAAGTTCATCAATATAAAAACAAATAAAAATTCGATGACGGTTACAAGGGGCAATAAAGCGGTGATGTCAGCGTTCAATAAAACATTAACTATGTTTTAAACAAAGAATGAATCTCAATTACAATACATTTCAACCTTACTTGGTCTTTTTCAGTCGATACAAAAATTATTATATAAAATACCACAGTTGCGACAACGAATAGTAATATCACTACTCAATATATCGTATAATTTTTCTTGGCAAATTGTATCATGGACATATGGACCATTTAAACATCTGTAAATTTTTTTCAGATATATACGATTAAAGAAGATCAAGTAAAGTTGAAACATGGTATCGTGATTTTGATGTATTTTTTAGTTTAAAATATAATTCATGTTCAAATTAATCTTGAATTGAGTTTGCATCCTCACACTATTGCTCGTTGCGGGCGTTAACGAATTTTTTTTGGATTTGAAAACATAATCATTTATTTTCAACGTTTTTTTAAATAAAGAAATACAAATGCAGTAAATTCCTGGTTTATGAGAAATTTACCTTATATGTGAAAACTTCGTGCTAAAAATAAATCTCGCAAAAGTTGCTACATTTAAATTTTGAAACGCGTTCTCCCAGCAATGAAAATTTAATTGGTACGTTTGCATACGAAGTATCAGATGTTGGCCAGACATTTCCTCTTTCGAATGAAAAAGAGAGATTGTGACTAGTGTGACGCTAGCGATCGGAGCACGTGCAATGTGTTTGTCAATCTGTCATCTGCATTCGCTGACGCGATGACGTAAATACTATCAGCGAATCTCATCTTGAACGGAGGCTGCAGGTCAAAACGCGTACTTGACGGACGGTCGAGGAGAACTGAGGCACGCATTCACTCGTTTCTCGTTCGAGTACAGTGGTGTACATTCGCCCGGCCATGTGTCACAACGAACAATACGGATTCGCTCTGCGTTCTCCGCTGAATGTCGAGTAATTTGAATTCGTGCGAATTACAATCGATAGTTTAACGACGCGAGAGCTCTCTCGGCATTAAACAATAAACGGCCTGTCAAACGGAATAGGCCTGTTCCGATATCATTCAAGCGCTCCTTCAGAACGTCAACATTCTAGCTCGTAGAGCCGAGGACGAGTCGTATTTTTAGTACGGTCGTAGCTAAAATCGTAGCGTTGCTGCGCGAGAAGTTCGCGAGTGAATTTTGCATCCTCGACGAAGCTACCACGGGAATCGTAACGTGCGAAGCTCGCACGTTGAGGTAAACGCGGTGAAACTTGATCATTTTATATTAACAAACGTTATCCGCGACACGTAACATCGATTGCGATCTTCGGGCTAATCAGTTCTAATTAGTTTAGCCTTTTAGTTTCTTGAAAAATCCGATTTCGCTTGAAGCTGGAGCAACAAGTTAACTGCGAAGTGAAGAATGGAAACAGACGAGGATCTGGCGTTGAAACTCGCGACGATAAATTAATATATTGTATTTACAATTCAATGATTCAAGATTAAATTAGAGAACGGTGGTCTGCTATTGCTCCGGGATATTTAATCGCGATGCGGTTGACATTTTATAGATTTTATTTCCACGTGATCGCAGTGTAGCGCACGAGTATCGTGTTACATTTGAGTGTTGGTACTGCGTTTTAACGTTTGAATTGAGACCATTGCGCCTATTGTACTTCCACTCGACAAACTGTGCCATAAAAACAAACATCTGCTATGCAGATGAGGATTAGTGAAATACAATTATAAAACGTGTCTCTTTCGCGGAAGCTCTCTCTTCTTCATGAAAATTTCTCGCGGTGAGTGATCAACATACAGTTTTCAACTCATTTTACATATGGAAATAAAAAAGAATCAGAAATACTCGAGCAAATCCATATTTTTTGTTATATGAAATGGTAACTATGTACAGGATGTCTTATAAAGACCATAGCAACGGTAAACTCTTGAGATCATTTTAAGACGAAAATTTTAATATCAAAAAGTGTCGAAACTGCAACAGTTTTAAAATGAAAAAAGTCTAAAGTTAATAAATCAATGTCCAGAATTGACATGCTTGGATATGGCCCATCGCCAGGGTTGAATAGTAATTAGTTAAAAAGTTAGAAAGTTAATAACTTCTGAATTAACTTAGTTAATTTTTAATAAGTTAATTTTTAATTTTAATTAAACATTTTTGAAACACCTAAACTTTAATTTATTAACTTTTAATTTATTAATTTTTTTCCAACAAGAGTAATCCCAGAAGAGTTTATAGTTTTTTCATGCCAACTTTTTGGAGGCCAAAGAAAATATATAAATATTGGAAATTCGGCTACTTTTTTTTTTTAATATGTGTCCTGCTATGTTTATTTCTTTCAAGCAATTTGAATATTGATATCGTATATGAATCAATATACGAATTTTTGTAATAGATAACAATGCATATAAAGCAGCGATGTTTCTCGCAGAATAGTACTTTGCTGTGATTGCTATGCCGATATTTTAGCTAAATGTTATAACTTTAGTGTTTTTCGATAAATCGTGAAATTCCTACAGTGCAAACGAGAATTGGAATGGAAAACGGAGTGATCGTTCAATTTTTCGGATTTTAAAAAATTTATAACTCGGTAACCAAACTGCATGTTGATAAATGCCGTGATATGTTTTTTTTTTGGCCTTAAAAATCGCCAAAAAAATTGCCATCGATGAATATTTCTGGAATTTTCTTTGTCAGTTAAAAATTTATCTATGTAAAAAAACATTGTAAAAAAAATATATTCTTATATAAAAAGCAATATTTCTTCATTATTCCATATAAAATTAATTTACAAATAAAATATAAAATTTTTTTGATGATCTGTATTATAATTGCCTTAAGTAATTTAATTTTAAAAACTTGCGAATTTCTAATTTAATATGAATAATGCTTTTCAAAATTAACTTTTATTTTAACTTAAATTAACGTAATTTTAATGTAACTTTTAATTGAGTTATCTTTTGTTCATATAACTTTTAAGGTAATTAAATTAATTTTATAAACCATTAACTTTAATACAATGTTAATATGCAGTCCTTTCGTATAAATTTAGAAATGGATAGTTTTGATGTTTCGAGTTTTATATTATCATTATCTAGTGAATACAAGGTACAACGAAATCACTCCTTTGACTGGAAAAATGTCAAGATACTTAATTTTGAACCCAATTACAACAAAAGATTAATTTCTGAAATAATGCATATAAATGAACAAAAAATATGGGTTAAATTTAAAAACTGAACTTTTAGACGATCGTTATATTACCATCTTTAACACACTTGTCGATGTTTAGAAATATAAAAATAGAGTTTATTATTTTAAATACTCCAGCATAACATCTGCCTTAAATGTAGGTCATAGTCGTATTACCATATTTAAATACATCAGTTTCCAGTTAATTATTAATGGACTAATGAGAGTAACTGTGGTTGTTGGTGCGTAGAAATAATAACACAAGTTTATTAACTTTGCACACAAAAGCGCAGTACGTTTTGACTCAATTTCGTGTCATCCTCAAGTGTCAATTTCTCTTTCTTGTATAGTGTTACATGAGTACTCTTATGCAAGAAGCTCTCTAGCCGGGCAATTCACCGGTTTGAAGATCGGGACAATTTTTAGCTGGTTGGTACGCCAATGAACCATTTCCCTTGTTGGTAGATTAATTAACGATCACCCAAGAAGTCCCTTGTCAGAATATCAGTTTCCCTTGTCACGTCGACCAGTAAAGATCGCACACAGCATCTTAGAACTTTGTACGTGTGAGTTATAATTGCATCAATAAGAAATTGTACCTCACTTGACTATGCAACGACTTCAACGACAAATTGTAAGTTCGATTACATCAAATACATTTTTTTGCGAGATACGGTTTTAAGTATTTAATTTTAAAATGTTAAAATCATCATGGTTAAAAAAAGAACGGATTGCACGCATCGTTCGAGAAAAACCTACTGGTTCTTAAACTTCCGGACATGATTGTTTGCGTATCGAAAACGACGAATAAATCAACAGTCTTTTAGATTAATAACTTAAACTCACTTATTTTACTCATTGACTTTTGTGTTTTTATAATTGTTTGCGCTTGTAATTTGAAAAATGAACACCGTTGCGTATAGCCCTCCATAAATGTAATAATGCGCACACTGAAGAGAACTCCGTAGAGTGGAAACGTTTAATTGTGTTTAATACTTGAATTATTTGTGTTCAATTTTAAATTAAAGAGATATTAATTATACCAAATTTTTGCTCGTACTTATTGGCCTCACATTATTTAAATTGGCATTAAATTAAATTAAAAAGATTTATTAACTTACTAAGAATCATATTTAGGAACATTTATCGTACAAAAATATTACGATATGCCATATCTGAGAGCGCGCATTTTGGACAATTTGATTTGTGCCAAATTTGAACATTTTTAATTTAAAAACTATTGCATTTAAAAATTATATGACAGTTTGGTATATGAGAATTTCTTAAAATGATCTTAGGAAACTATTCTGAAACACACTGTTATGGTTTTTACGAAACACCCTATACATTTAAATTATGAAGAAAGACCTTTAAACTACAACGACATTGTTGTTTAATCAACTAACAAAAGGCGCAAAGTTATACATTGTCGCATGTGACATAATTATTTACGACTAATTGTCTTATCTTAAACATACGCGACCGACATACTTTGTTACATTATCTTTGTTTATGAGAATCTCTTTCTCTCTTACCGTTGCAAGGAAAATATTGAACTTTTTGGAAATCTGTTCTAAATCTCGGTTTGGTCGCGTCGTCGATATTTCTTCGTATCCCGATGTGCCAGAATTTCGACATCTGAATCGTAAAGATCAAACGATTCAATTTATTGTTGTAAGGCTCATATACGCCGCATGGCGTAGACTTATAATAACACTGTACTGACGGCTCGTACGTTCAGTTTAAATATTGCTTTGATTGCCTTAATCTGACGTCAAGGTTTTTGCGCGTAAAATTTATTTTCACATGATTGTTGTTCAGATGACGAGGTACAAACAAGCTGAATTCGAGGACGAAGACAGCAGCAGCATCGGTTCCGTTGCTCTAAATAGCGAAGGTATCAGTACATCTGCCACGCATATAAGATATCATACGGTGAGTGTGTTTCCTCGGTTCAACATTCTGGAATTTTTTATATTCTTTGAAATAAGAGTTTTACGAAAATGATCGTTTTAATGTTATAATTTTAAATCAGTAATTAGACAGACTGTGGCAGTCTTAAGTTGCTAATCGATACGATCGATACAAATTTGTTATAGGGTACAACGATGTGGAAGGCAAGAAGTATTTTGGAAAGATGCCTTCTCATAATTTGCGCTGTTTTGCTGCTAACGATTATAGTACTCGGCATTGTTATCAGTAGCAAAAATGGTTGGGAGGAGGCCCAGATTCTTCACGTCACCGCTCACGGAGAAGGTGACAAAAATATAATCACAGCTACTAAGATCTTAGTTGCGACAGTTTGAATTATCCAGCAAACAAAAATAAATTCAAATAAATTGAAAATTACAATTTATTTTAATTTATTCGAGTTCGCGCTTTAGAGTCCCGAATTTTGGGATTTAAATGAACTCAAATGGATTGAAATACGAAATGCGCTGTTCATCATTTTGAATTCGGATGGATTCATGTACCATCATATTATTTTAGGATTCAAATGAATTCGAAAAATCTGAAACGTTTTCAATTTGAAAATGTCGAAATGAATTTATTTTTATCCATTTCGATTTATTTTCGTTTACTGGACAAGTATTGCAGATTTGATTATTTTTCAATTACAATTCATATCTGTGAAAAATAATAGAGATGTGTCAAGGTTTTTTGCCGAATTGAATTAAATCAAATCAAATTGTTGAGATATAATTTTTAATTAACAATATAATTATAGTTAAGTCAAATTTATATACGTGAATGGTGAAAAAAGATTTTTTCTGTGTAAGTGAAATAAAATTACGATATAAAATTATTTAAAATATGATTTATAAGCTTGTCAATATATGTAATTCGTATTCGAAATTTACTCGATTCGATTCCTATTCGAATAGTTTGCACATCTCTAATAAAAGCGAAAAGTTTAATTAAGTAAGATTAATTGTAAATGGACATTGCTGCAGCCGATTGTATCAACGGTTTTTTTACTCTGGGCATTTGTCTTATTCTGATCGTAGTTTCATTTATCAGTGCAATCAGAAAACAATTATCTCGACTATTAACTACAATTAATTCTAATCAACGCTAATCAACGTTAGTGCATTGAGTTTTTGCTTATACATTGTTGCAGAAAGTACGCATTGCCTCACGGAGCAATGTGTAACGGTGGCAGCTTCCTTAATTAATAGTATAGATTATTCCGTCGATCCATGTGACGATTTCTACGAATACGCGTGCGGCGGCTGGAGAAAAAAGAATCCCATTCCGGATGGGAAAAGTGTTTGGGGCACGTTTGGCAAATTGGAGCAGGATAATCAGCTAGTCGTCAAGAATGTTCTCGGTAATCATTCGTAAACGAGCGTAACTGACGAACCTAACGAACCTTTATGTACGTATCTATCAAGTCGTCATTTTCACACAGAGAAACCACTTAGCGAAATGAAATCAAAAGCTGAGAAGAAGGCCAAATATTATTATATGTCATGTATGGATGCGAATGAGACGATCGAGACGCTCGGGGCGAAGCCGATGTTGGAACTGTTGGACAATATCGGTGGTTGGAATATCTCGGGCAAATTCAACATCAGCGCGTGGTCCCTACAAAACAGTATGCACGTTCTGCAAAATGTTTACAATATGGGTGGTCTATTCTCTTGGGGCGTGAATGAAGATGATCGAAACAGCACTAGATACATAATTCAGGTGTGTATAAGCAGATTGCAATAAATTAAACTACCCAGTGAACAGAAATGGATTAAAAATTTGTAATTTATTTTAATTCATTTAAATACATGTTGAATTCAAACATAGCAGTGTAAGTCATTTCAATTCCACGTCATGGATTAAAATGGATTACGTGGCTTGCGAAATTTTTTGCATTGAAAAAATAGAAATCACTTCGTTTCAATTCCGTTTTATGGATTAAAATAGATTATATGTGGATTAAAATAGATTATAAAATAAATTATTATATAGGCTCGTATAACATTTTTTGAATGAAAAAAATAGATATTCTGTAATTTCAATCTCACTTGATTAATTAAAATTGATTCAAGAAATTTTTAAACTTTAATTGGATAGAAATGGGATTTATGTGGCCAAATTCAAATTCTTGATTTAAAAAAAAATTTATTTCTATCTATTTTTGATTTTTTGAATCCCTTTCTGTTTGCTGAATAATATGTGTGTGAAAAAGACAAGTATTACAGCGTAAAATTTTGTTCTAAAATATTCTAATGCGAATTATAGATCGTCTAAACGAATATTAGATAGATATTAAATAATAAGTTAATTATTATCGTTTTCTGCGCGTGCAAAACTTATTTTAATTATAGTGGTAGTGATAATACAATTTTTGTTCCTGTTATTATCGTTGTAGAGGTGGCGTGTAATTAGAACTGAGCGGTTAATTAAATTAATGGGAAACTCATCTTTCAAAGGAAATATAATAGATCGAGTTACCTTCTCATTTTTCACAAACATACAACTTTTATAAAAAAGAACTATTATAAAAAAAATTGTAGGTTTTTACTTATATTAATTATTCTAATATTAATTTAATAAATTTTAATAATTTAATATAATATAATAATTTAATAATAAAATTATATTAATTCTTTATATGATAAAAATTTATTTATTTATTTTATCTACCCAGCAAACGGAAATGGATTCAAAATACTTAGACAGAAATAAATTCAAAAAAATCAAAAATTTGGATTTGGCAATTACCACACAAATCCATTTTTACCCAATTAAAGTTTAAAAATTCCTTAAATTTTAATCAAATAAAATTTATTCAAATGAATTGGGGAATATGGATTACAAATTTTCAATCTATTTCCATTTACTGAGTAAATAAAATAAAATAATAACAAGGTTTGCAACAATAAAGTATAAGATTTTTTGGTTTATCACAATGTCGGTTAACATATATTATTAATACGTATTTATCATTGTAACGTATTACGTTTGCTGTTTCCAAGATCGATCAAGGGGGTTTAACACTACCAACTGCGGACAATTATCTCAACGTAACCGAACATGGCAAGGTCCTAGCCGCCTATTTGGACTACATGACGAAGGTACACGAATAATAGTATTCGCGTTTACTTCGCTATATGTCGTATTTCCTTGAGGACGAGTCGAGTACAGGTACTCGTGCACGTTTTTAGATCGGCGTGCTCTTAGGTGGCGACGAGAACTCTACGAAGAAACAGATGCAGGACGTAATTGCGTTCGAGACGAAGCTCGCGGAGATCACTATACCGCCCGAAGATCGCAGAGATGAGGAGAAAATTTACAATCTAATGGGGTTAAATGAACTGCAACGTAAAGCACCCTTCGTACGTTTACCACCTTTTATTCTATATTATATATTTTGATTACGCATACGGAAAGAACGGTTCTGCTGAATGTCCTATGTAATTATTTTGATGATTCAACGAAATTTATTTTCAGATCCGTATTTAGCCAGATTTTTAAACACTTTATTCAGCACAACCGTGCTTATTTTTCATGCATTTATTGCGAATACAACTCATGTTTTTCCGTTGTTGTAACATTTCCTTCGATGAACTGATATATTATTTTAGTGCAGATATACTATCATGATATCATGATAGTAGTATCGTGATTCCTGGATATAATGCTGTTCTAATATGACATACTATATGATAGCTTATTTATCCTTTATTAAATCCATCACATTTTACTACGTTCTATCATCTTGCTCTATTGTATCATGCTATCATGTCTTACTGTTTTCATATTTTGTCACGTTTTTTTTTTATCAAACTTCGCATTATATCCCTTTAATAAACATGAAACATTTCTGGACTATATTAGGACAAATAAGATGATTACTTTTTTCGGGGCAAAGGATGTCAATAAAATATGACAAACGCAATTTCTTTATGTGTTTAGATGTCGTGGGTAGAATTCTTCCAAAACGCTACACGTCTCGTAAACAAGAAGATCAACAATAAAGCGATGATCGTAAATTTTGCACCAGAGTACTTTGTAAAATTGACGAAAGTCGTGCAAGAGTATAACAGAACCACTAATGGAAAGATGTACGTATATCTGCCAGACGCATCGGACGTGGCGCACTTGTTTCGAAGCGCGAATGTTGCGCGAAATCGAATTGATTTATAAACTTTTCATCCGAATTATTAATATGAGTTTATCTTGACAAATCTTTTAACTTCATGTTTTATCGCTAGGCGATTTTTTAAATTAAAACTATATGTTTGACAAAAATTAATACAAATAAATTTGTCTATTATTTTTGTCGACGAAATGTCGAACGCCAGGTTTATCAAGAAACAGCGTTTCAACGATTTCGAGAAGTGCGCGATCAGTGAATTATGCGTATATTCACAAAGTCATCGATCCCATTGAAAAAAATATCAATCTTTTTCTCTATCTTTTCTCTTTCCGCAGAATACTGAATAATTATCTGGTTTGGCAGACCGTGAGGTCCTTGACAGCGTTCCTATCGAAGCCGTTTCGCGATGCTTACAAGGGTTTGCGGAAAGCTTTATTCGGTTCGGAAGGCCACGAGGAGCAGTGGCGTTATTGCGTCAGCGATGTTAATAATGCCATGGGTTTTGCCATTGGGGCAATGTTCGTCAGAGAGGTTTTTCACGGCAAGAGTAAACCCATGGTTAGTTCACATTAATGTCCCGATTTAGAAAAACTTTTTTTTCTAGTTTTCTTTTTTAATATAAAGTGAAGAAGTAACAAGCTTTCAAAATAAAATAGAAAATAATAATTCGTTGTTTTAAAATACTTTAAGATACTGAACGACGTTAAGATACTAAAAAGAGTTGAGTAATAATAATCAATTGTAGGTACTGAGCTTTAGTGAAATAATTTCCATTAAATATTTAGTTAATATAACCACATATTTAGCAATATTTAATAATCGTTGGATAATCATTTAATAATCAATTGGTTATTATTATTATATAATCAAACATTTTATTGAAAATATTTTACCAAAGCTTTATTATTACCGAACTCCCTTTTTTAGTGTATGATTTATATTTTAGATACATATTTTAATATGTATAATAATATTTTCTTTCGTTTTGATTGCTGATACTAGGCGGAGGAGATGATCAATCAAATTCGTAAGGCATTCACGAAGAACTTGAAAAATCTAGACTGGATGGACGCAGAGACGAGAAAATCTGCGGAGGAGAAAGCAAACGCAATCACCGACATGATCGGTTTCCCAGACTTCATTTTACAACCCAGCGAACTCGACGAGCGTTACAGAGATTTGGCGATCAAGCAGAACGAATATTTTCAAAACACTTTGCGCGTGAACAAGTACAGTTTCCGTAAAAACCTCGAGAAACTTGATCAGGTGGTGAATAAAACTACTTGGATAATGACACCACCGGCAGTGAACGCTTATTACACACCTACCAAAAATCAGATGGTCTTTCCCGCTGGCATCCTTCAGAGTCCGTTTTACGACATGAAGAATCCCAATAGTTTGAATCTCGGCGGCATAGGCGTTGTCATGGGACACGAATTAACGCACGCCTTCGATGACCAAGGTATGATTTTAAAAATAAAATTGAGTACTATATTTTTACAACCTCATAATAGAAAATAAAATCTTGATGTGTTAATTAATTAATTATACAATTATTATGAGAAAAAGTTTGCTTTAAATCAAAGATTATCAATATTTTATTTAAAAAAATCAATATTTCTACATATATTTTTGTAAATGTATTTACATAATTGCTGATTATAATTTTTATGCAAGATTTCATCATATAATTTAATAAACGTGGTTCTTTCGGGATATACTTAGATGGGTCGAAACGAGAGTCTAACTTCGTGAATTTTTTATGGAAAAACGGAAAGAGACAGAGAAGTGGCTATTTCATTGTAAAGATCATACTTTTCTTTATTTGATATTAAAATTTTATTGAAAAATAAAATAAAGTGATATCACTAATCAAATTTGTCTAAACCGTAAAACAGTGTTTTCAAAAACGCATGAGCTCTATCTTGCAAACCAATCGACTTGCAATTTTTTACACTTTTCCTAAATATTAAAAACTTATGTTTGATGGAGGATTTTTTACGATGTTAATTTTTTGTAGCAGTTAAACATCGAACAAAGTTTATAGTAAAAAGTCACTTTGTCAACTTTGGCCAGCTGCCATTTTGTTCAAATGCAATATTTCGAGAAACGATTACGTCAAGTACTGATCTGTATTTTAACTTTAAAATGTTTGTGCTATTTTAGTTTCTAATGAGTTCTGTAGGAACAGCAGTGGACGGTGGTTTTCAAAAACATAATTCAGAAAAATTTAAATACGATACCATTTTGTATTATTTTTTTAAAAATAAAACGTTAATGTTAAATAGAGGAAAGTATGATATTTACAATGGAATGAATGCGACTTTTCTATTTCTTTCCGGTTATCCATAAAAAATTTGCAAAGTTATATCTTTTGATCCGTTTAAGTGTATATTATAGTTCCCTTCAAAGATCTGTGAAATATTTTACATATTTATGTATTATGTAAAAAGATTTTCACTAGCAAACATTGATAAAAATTTGTATATATAAATTTTGAACATTTTTATACTTTTTGTATATCATAACTTGTAGTATTACTTATAGTCACCAGTGATAAAAATAACAAATAATTCCAAATTTAGTCGACAAACTGGTAAATTATTACTGGTTAATTGTTAAACAAATTTGCCAGTTTGTTGACTAAGTTTGGAATTTTAAACAATTTTACTTCTACGCTAGTTACATATTTGATTAATATCGGGTAGGTCGGGAGTACGACTTGCATGGAAATTTGCATCACTGGTGGAACGACGCTACGATAGAGCGATTTAAAAATAGGACCGAATGCTTTGTGGAGCAATATAACCAGTACCAAGTACAAGGTCGAAATATAAATGGCCGACAGACGCTGGGTAATTTTATTGATTACAAATAATTGCTTACCAATAATGGAAGTATCAGAATTTAGACCGATCGATTGTAATATACAGGGGAGAATATTGCTGACAACGGGGGTCTTAAAGCAGCGTATCACGCTTATCTTTCGATGCCTAAGAGTCCAAAGGATCAACTGCCGCTACCCGGTCTCAATCTGACGCATCGTCAACTATTTTTCCTGAATTTTGCACAGGTTATTATAATAATTAATAATAAATAATAATTATGACGGATATATCAAATCGACGGAGAAGCTTTTACACATAATAATCTTTTAATAATAGTTTGAAAACATTTTTATAAGCATAAGCACGGTGATCGTTTTAATCACACGAGAAATGTCCACAGATTTGGTGCTCCTCCATAACGTCCGAGTCGGTGATTCTCCAGGTCGAGAAAGATACTCACAGTCCGCCGAGGTACAGAGTGATAGGACCACTTTCGAATCTGCCAGAATTTGCGACGGAATTTAACTGCCCTAAGGACTCAAAGATGAATCCGGCACATAAGTGCGAAGTGTGGTAACGCCTCCTGTCTATTCCGACTGATTCAGTTCCCGGGGACAGTTCGGTTGAACTCGATTTTCGGTGTCGTGGGGATATCGTCGTGGCTTCCACGTAACGGGGGATACGTGTCGCGGGACTTGCTCCGGACATCGAACTATGCACTTTTTAATTCATTCACATATCACCACTTATCGTGAGGATAGCTACTTCAAATTTCTGCGAGTCTCTTTGTCAGCGTATGATTTTGTCACACTTTTCAAACGATCTCGGGAAATAGTGGGGAAACGTTCTGGCACCTTCTTTCAGCTGTGCAGAAATTTATTGGCTAATTTTACATTGACCCTCTCTTATTGTTTACTCTGACATATTTCCTCTAAAATTTGAAAATGCTTTTTGAATCTTGTTTATTACTTTCTTTTTTTAATGTCTAAATTTTGGAATTAACAATTCGCACTGAATTCTCCGTCAGCAAGTCAAGACTTACACGAGTTACTTAGATCGTGCGAAATATCATACGCATTTTTAATGTTACAAATTTCGCAGTCAGAATACTCTAGCACGTTTTTTAGACTTATAAGAAGTTTATTTTAAAAACTACTTACTTTACTAGTTAGACGGAATTCGGACGTTGGGATCGCAGTAATGTGACACGCGCAATGCGATACGCTGTCGCTGACGTCAAGAAAAATATTTTTAAATGCTTATTTGTGCATGGAAAGAACAGTTTTGTTGAAATGTTTGAAAATTTAGCTAACAAGGTTACAAATCTAAAAATAATTTTGTTACGCAATCAAAATAACTGTGTAAGACAGTTAAAAATTAGTTGCCAGATAAAACATTTTGCAGCCTTACTCATTACACTTGAACATCCTACACAGTCATTTTGATGACCCAACAAAATTATTTTCAGATCTATATCCAGCTAAATTTTGTCATATTTAAGCAAAACTGTTCTCTCCGTGTGCTAAATATTTTTCTCCCATGCATGTCAAGTATGCGCTGGAACGTCAAATATGTGCCTAGCATACACTTGGCATTTGAGCGAATCAAAGATTTTTTAACTGGAAGAACATCTTTAGAAAAACTGACTCAGCTAAAAATATAAAAAATTTGAGAAAAATTTATTTTGTGAATTTATCCGCAGAGAGAAATGTTTCTTTAGATTTAAAAATTTTTTTAGAAGAAATTTATGCATTGGAACAATCCAATTAAATTTAAATAACGAGAAGGTTATACCGGTCTTCGTGTTTAATAATTTTCTACGTAAATTTACAAACATTTACAAAATTTCCCACAAACTGCGCGCCGCATATTTACCGGACTTAAAACACAGCTTAATTTTTATGTAGAATCAAAAAATGTAATATTACAAAAATTAAATTGCTAATTAATTTAATAATTTTTAATTCTTACAAGCATCATTATTATTTCCCCTTATCTTAAAATATTGTAAAGAATTTATTGCGAGAAATATTTCCTCGATCATAACTTGAATCTAGGTCCCCCAACATTCCATGCGAATGTTTTAGCCCAGTGACTAAACGCAATCTTTTATAAATTGAGGGCCATTTTCAGAAATAAGCAAAGTTTTGCGGACCGCACATACACACACACACACGCGCGCGCGCACGCACATGTATATATTGTTTATATTAATATGAATACATATGTATGTATAATAGACGAATAAAAAAAATTACATCTTAATACTAATAAGAAAATAAAAAAATGTTAACATAATTTATAAAAATTAAATTTTATAAACATATTTATTTATGGAATAAACTACATTTTTTAATTTAAATTCTTAAAAAAATACTTAAAAACGCAAAAATGAAACTGTAAACATTTATTGCATTAAAGTAATATTTGATGAACATATGATTTTAAATTTTCGACTATGAGTTGGCGGGCCGCTGGTTGTGTATCACTGTCTTAGCTAATCTAACTAAACCAACGATTGAACTAAAAAATGTAGTTGGTTCTAACTTTTTAAGTAATATTATCTTTACCTTAAAGTGAATATTTATTTAAAATAATTGAATTTCTTTACTTAAACAATGTTATTATTTCAATGTACTATTATATTGTTTTACTTCAATTATAATTTTATTTTTACATTAAAAAAAGTTTTTTTTTAACTTTTAAATAAATTCAATGTTTCGACAATTTCAAAGTATTAAGAGAATTAAGACCTTTTATTATTACGGTTACGCCGCGGCCTTATATCCCTTGTATACTGAAACTTATTTACGAGTTATTAGCGGTCTCGCCACATCTGATAATGGATCAAACGAGTGGAAAGTTCACGAGGCAAGGTTGTAGCAAGGTTGTTGTTTAATGTTATAAAACAAAATGTTTTTTATTTTTAACAGTATAAAAATACCTTTTGAACAGTCATGTTTTCTGCCAAACATTGTTCAATGCAACATAATTTAAAAAATGTATATTTAGCATAATAACGATATTTAATTTAAAGTTATTGTTTCTATGAAAGAAATACTGCAAAAAAATACTGAACGTAAAGGAACATTTTTCTCTGTGTTCTTAAAATTTTTAAAATCAGAAGTTATCTTTAGAATTCTCTTCGGCATTGAAGAGACTGTAAAAATAGATCTCACACACTGCAATTTCTGACTACATAGATTGATATTATAATTTGGAGGAACCAATTGTTTTCAATTCAATTTGAGTATTGTATATTTGTTATGAGATATGGTGCTATCGGCAGTGCTAGCATAAATATACTTGCGAGACGTTGTTTGATCTCATGCCTACAGGATTGTCAAAGTATAATTCTATACGTACTTTATTCGAATTCTATTGTATTATAATATTAAAATAGTGCGTTTTTGTATGCAATGGCTTACACAACGTTTTGTTGATGAAGATTAAACGGCGTATTTGTAAATAATGTGATTTCTAGATCGAGAAGCTTATATGCACTTGTCACAAGAATGGCGTAGACCTTTGCTTGTTAGCGTTAATTTTATCATTGCGATTAATAAGAAGTGAAAATCTCAGTGCAATAACCAGTCGCGATGGAGTCAGCTCAAAGTGCTAAAGTTCCGTTACTAGATGAGAGCAAAATCGATGGTGGACATATCTTAGCAATGTAGATAATATGGGGATTACCGATACATTTAGTTTTTAGTTCTTTATGTGCGACCATTGAAATGAAGAGCTCTGTACACCATACCTTTCAATGCAAAGGGGACTTTCAAAATATCACTGCAAAAATTCGTTCAAAAATCAAGAAGAATCGGCTCTGCGAAGTTACAAATTACTCAAATTTTATTTAATTTTGCAGAAATAAAACCCTTCTCATTTATTTGTTTCAAAGATATAAAGTTCGTTCGCATCGTATACTCCAATTTACTCGTGCTAAACTCCAATGTGTTCCAGTACATTTGTGACAAACATATTGGAGCGCATTGGAGTAAGTAGGAGTATGTTGGAATATGCGACGAGAATAAATCTGCTGTATTGAAATTAATGACATAAAAAGTAATAGATTGACTACTTGCTAAATGATGTGAGAAAGCAATTTAATATTTTTAACTTATCATTGGTATGCTTTAAAAAAAAATTATATATATAGAACAAATTCAAAAGGAATACAATATTTTATTAATAATCTATATATGGCGCATCATGTCTCTTTCATACGAAAAGTATGTATCTACGTGTAATTCATTTTATTCTCGTTAATGAATTTTTCTAGTCTTCGTGAAAAAACTCCGATCATTGCAGCTCGAGTGAGTTTTGCATGTTTCAAAACAGATGCCAATCAAAATCTTATCTTTCTTATTGTGGAAATAAAAATAAATATATGAATTCGTCGTTTTAAACGAGAAACAGAGTATTATAGGTAGCCAAATCTTTCATTGTATATTGAATAAGGTACACTTATTATCCATGCACATAACAAATTTATTTAAGGTTTTACAAGCCCAGTAATTATTATGACGTTCGTATAAAGATTGCAACAGAGCGGAAAGAAGATATTAAAAAATTAAACACGATTACGCTTAACGTCGTCTTAAGTTGCGCCGTTAAATATTAAATGAAATGCGTTATACTTGTCAGAATATTGTAACGTTAATCCTAGAAGAGCCCATATACCCCCTTCCCCCATACTATCATTACGTACTGAGGTCACAATCGTCATAAATACATTTTTCTCTTTATCTGTCCTATTTAACAAAGAGGCAAGGAATTTAACTCATCAGACTCTCTGAGAAAAGTATCTTAGGACAGAAAATAATCAAACGCGTTAATACATTTTTATGCGCGAGGAAGTGTGGTGTCTCGCAAGATAGAGAGATGCTAAGGTCCGTTGGATATCTAGAATTAAATCTTAGGGTATTAGCGTTAAGTTTGTCAGGTTTGAAAAATCGAGGAATCGATAATGCGGAAGCGAGGAAGAAGTGTCGTGGTGCATTCGAATCTACGATTCCTCGCTGAGACTGTTATTCTCGCTCACTCGCTTCCGCATTCCCCTTTTCAAGGGTCATAAGTGGTAAAGCACCACATAAAAAGAAGCCAAAATTTCTTTAATTACGATGTAAGATCCGTATAGGCCTTAAATATATGATGCCGATGCATAATGCATTTGTAAATGTCCATTGTTTATAATTGTGAATAACTTGTAACAATGAGAGGAACATCGTTTCTGCGATTATAATTGTTGCGAGTTGTATTCGAAGAATACAATTTTGCGTGTAGTTTTGCGTAACGCAGAAAAAAATGTATTGGTCAATGACGATGTTCGCCATGATTATTTTTCTGTATTGTATATTATGTACTATGCTTATAAATATTATTATTATTATTAAATCAAAATTAAAGAAACGGAGCAAAGCTCTTACGCTCACTGCTGATATTATGCTCTAATTATATTCTTTGCATTTTTTTCTTTTATCAAAGTCGGTGTGATGTAATATTTATTAACGTATTACAACAGGGTGTTTATCGGGAGCAAAAATAAAACCTTTTTCAGAGCTTCTTTTTTCACTTTTGAAAATCATGAATTTTTATAGGATTTATTGGTAGTTTAGTAAAATTTTTAAAATTTTACTTTTAATTTTTAAATTCTATCTCTCTTTTTAACAAAATTGCTTCTTTGCTCATTTCTTGATAATGTAAAATGTCGACAATCGATTAGTAATAATTATAACATATATATCCATTTTCATACATCTGCACTTTTAATGAATTTGATTCGTGTTGCGGACAGATGATTATACATACGTATATACTTTTTCTTAGTTCATTGTTATGTGTTTCTAGTACTCAAATTTAATTTTTAAAACTTGTTTGTGTTTGTACAATTAAAGGAATGTTAAAAGCTGCGTATGAAAAAAGAAATTTATTTCAAATTTATTGCTGCATTAAAAGACTTTGCAATTTTGCTTGGAATTTTGAATAAAATTCCTGGGAATTTTTAAGGAATTTTTTTACAAAATTTGAGTAAACACCCTGTTTCAACATTCTCTTTGAAATCTGAAGATTTCTAAATTTTAAGATCAAATTATTTTTTTTAAAGATTTTTTTCAAGTTGAATTAAGACAGTGCAAAAAAATATTTAATATGGCAAACAGTGAATATAACGTTTCGATCGTATATAACCTTTAAAACACTAAACGAGACACTAATCTCTAGTTTACCTTGTTTTCTGAAAACGTAAAAAAGATTAATTTCGACATTCTCATATATTTATGGCTGCATATCTTATAGCCGCAAGTCCTACATTTACCATCGATTAATTCGTATTTTGACATTTTGAAGAAATTCTGGATTTTTTAAACTTTCAGACAATATCCAGCTAAGCTTCCGACGCTGCTCAAGTCGCGATCTTATTTTATAACGCTTCTCCATTAAACTCAAGTTGTTGTCATGTATTCCCAATAATATTGAGTTAGAATTCTTTAATTTTCGCATATGTTGTAATTTGTACCATATATTTTCGAAAATGCAGATGAGTGCACTAATAATCATCATTATGTAGAACAGTCCGGTAGTTAAGCGAACGTGCATATATTCGACAGGTTGGAAGCTGTTTGATTGAAGATAATCAGAGTGACTGTAAGTTTGCTGTGAGATCCACTTCTTCTCAAGAAAATTCAATATTCCAGCCGAACGCATACGCATCAAGCTGTACAAAAGAGTTGCAGATATCTCTCAATTAAATTAGAAATGAAACAGAAGAATCATATATAATTAATAGATTAGAACCAGGCAAATTTTGCATATTTTTTTGTTCCGACTACGCATGCTATAATGCTGAGAAGAAATAAAAATGGATTCGATAGAAATATTTATTTAAAGGATGTATCTAAATCCTATTTGAAAATCCTATTTGAAAGTATTTGTGTCGTAAATATAAAAAAAGAAAATAGTATTTAACATTTATATACATTTACTTCAAATGAGATATCTTTTTTTACTTTTTGATATGTTATGGATAAATAAGTTTTCTCTATTTTTTATTTATTTTCTTAAGAGAACAAAATAAAAAATAGTAAGATTAATTATATAATTACCCAGTTATTTGATAACCAATAAATTTATTTTAAAACGTGTTTATAAAAAGATGTTATATTCATGTGTCTATAAAACGTGATCTGTCTTACTGTTTTCTATTTTGTACTCTTAGAAAATAGAAAATACTAAATAAATAATAAAAAAAAGAGAAAACTTATTTTTAAAAACTTATCATGTGAACACGTCATGTGAAATGTAAAATATATATCTTATTTAAAAGTAACAAATAAGTTTTTAGAAATAAGTTTTCTCTTTTTTTTTAATTATTTATTTATTATTTTTTAAATAAATACTAAATATTAAATTTGTTTTTTTATACTTAGTACACAAAATATTTCAAACAGTATTTTTATACATACATCCTTCAAATAAATATTTCTGTTACTATTTTCTATTTCAACTGATTATTTTCTCCAGCAGTGGCAATTATTACATGAATAACTAATGGTAAGTATTAATTAAATTATTTAAATATAAATAATTAACAATTTCTTAATTTAAATAAACGAAAAAAAGATTTTTTTTTCCGAAATATCTTTATATGCAAATTAACTTTTTATTTTAACATTAAGTTTAGCTGCAATCAAGATCGTGTACCGCGATTAAAGTCAATAAAAAATGACACTTACTAATTGTCAAGGAGTTTACGATATTGCGACGCTCTGGCGTGCAGAAACGCCAATCTGACACTCCAATAGTTATCAGGCAATTGTACGATGTCACACTCATGCTGAACTTTACGATAGATCGGTAGAAATACGGCCGGTGCTTCGAAATAGGCGAAACCCGGACGGCATAAATTTGAAGCGACAGCCTCCCTGTCCCTCATATCGGGACAGTCATAGTTCAGCAATTCGTTCCACTCATCCTGAAGGTCGCCTTCCGGTGATCCATCCTATTGAATATTATTTTAATTCATTAAGATTTTAATTAATTCTTTCAATACGTGATCTTTTTTTTATTACAGTAATTAATTTTTTACGCTGTCGAATATTAAACCGTGACGATCACAGTTGACCCAACAGTCACAATGTAATAATCCTTGAAAGTGAAGCAAGCGGTTTGAAAGAATGCAACAAAAGAGAAAAATATTCGAATATGTGTTCTCGAACTATTTCACAAATTACTTTTATTCGTTAATCCTTCGGGATATTTTAGATTTTCTAAAATTCAGGATTGTCATTGATTGTCATTCTGCGTGTCCTTTTGCGTTGGACAGATAATCTTTTATTAAAATAAATTCACGAGATTATTTAAAAAATAGTTACAAATACTTTTGTTTTAGTTTCAATATGAGAAAGCGTATTTTCCTCAATTTTAAGAGAACACATTCCTTAACCGCAGAAACTGATGTAGCAGTTTGCGTTGTATTTATACATTTTCTTTGTTTCTATTTTTACCACTGTAAAGTGGACATATGCGGTGCTGTCGTTCCTAATACAAAGCGAGTGTGTCCTTTTCATCACCACGTCGTTAAGATTAGTTAAGGAAACGGAGTTTCCTTTATTCGCCAGGCAAGAAGTAAGAGTACTGCTGAATCCGCATGATACCAACATTCCCATTATCAGAGAAGACAAGATTATTAATCGGAGAGAGAAGCTTCTTGGCACTTTCTGAAATCCTAGGTAATAAATGTTTAGTGTCTTTTAAACCTTTTTTACGACGAGTACTTTTTCTTTGTATATTACATAATGCAAACATGAACGTATCCAAGTTTTTTTTTTTTTAATTATCAAAAACAGGATGATGGGTTAATAATTCTGTTATTACATAAACAGCAATATTTTATGTCAATGAATTGCTTCTTTAAAAATAATTATTTTAGAACTTAAAATATTTCCTTATTCCTAATTGTGAATAGGATAAACATTAGGGTTTGTAAGCCATAATCTTTATATTTTTTTCCTAAAGAAAGAATAAATAATATTTTAGCACAAAGTACAAATAATATTTTAATACATGTAATTTTAATACAAATACTTGTAAAGTTTTTGAATAATAAATAATGTTATATTCTCATATTTGCATAAATTATATTGTTATGATTTAAAAATTAATTTATTAAGAATTAATTATATTATTTGCATCTAACCTAATACCCTTTATTTTTTATGATTAAAAATGCAAAAAGTTAATAAAAAATTTTAGGAAAGGGAGTGAATCCACTGAATCCCCCCTTTGGATATACCCATGAATCCAAAGTAAAATAATTTTCGGAATATGATAAAAAACTGCAAGAGTCAATCAGTGAGAGTTGCAATTTTTTTCCAAGGTAGACATTATTTGTCTTACGCGTTATTTTTAACTTTATGTTTTCATAAAATATCTTATCTCGTCGTTTCTTATCTTATCCATTCATGGATTACGTTACCTTGACCACCCAAAACGTAAAGAAGATTGAAAGATAGCGAGGAAAGCTCGTCATCGCACTCCGCATAGTTAACATGCACGAATTTCTTTATACGGTATATTCCCACGATGCTGCATGCGATACATACGATGGATGTGAAAAATACCAGCCATAAGCTGCGGCTGAAGATATTAACGTACCACCACTTCATATCAATCGCACCGTCCGACTGGACAAATAGAGAGTATCTAAAGGTGGAAAATATCATTTGTAATAGCATCTTGCATAAAAACAACTTGGTCGGTCATTACCAAGTCCGAATAAAAATTTGAAAGGAGCAGCTTACAAAAATTGATCGAAGATAGATATGTGAATGGAACTTCTTCTCTTTTAAATGAAACGAGATCGCGTTGCATTTTACTTCGCGATAGTATCTCGGTCGCAATTGTATGTACCTATCGTATGCCTGCCGCGTGCGTGATAAAGAAGTTTCCTCCCGATAACAATCGATCGGAAGACTTATCTTCGTACACCCCTTCTGCTTCTTTCCTCCCCCCGCGCGCACGGAGCAGCCGGCACGGAGGAGAAATTGCGAAAACGAAATCAGAAAGTTATTAGCCGAGATACGATCGCGGGTGTATATATCCCGATAGGCTGGTGCCTAACCGGAACGGGTTAATGACCGGCGTTAAAACCACCAGCTGAAAGAAAAGGTTTTCATCGAAAAAGCTCTCGCGGTGGGGTGGAGGGAGGAGGAGAGGGAGGGGGCGCAAGCTCGCGATAAGGGGACGCGCGTCGCCTCACGCGCTGGAGGAGTCCCAGAGGAGTTGTTGCGTTAAAAAAAAAGAAGAGGGAGGGGGGAGGGTGAGGAGGGTGCTAAAGTAATAACGAGTTCGACTTACGAGTTGGTCGTGAACGGCACGCTGTAGGCGAAATGGCTCGATGGGTATATATACATCGCCATGGCGATCAGCAGTGCGTGAGTATCTCCATTCATCAGCGTTGCGACGGTCGTATGTCTCGCTCTTTGGTAAATCGTCCTGCATTTTCGTCGAAAAGACGCCTTTATTACGGTGCCGCGCAACTCGCACGTCCAACACACCCCCAATCCCCCTCGCTACCGCCATCGCCGCCACCACCGCCGTCGCCACCGCCGCCGCCGCGTATCCCTTGTCCCTCTCCCTACCCGCTGCCCATCTACCCGCTACCCATCCTGATACTATACTTATACCTGTCTAGACGAATGAATCATGCGAGTATTTTGACCCACACCGGCGGCGTGGGTGTGGGTGGTACGCGGAAAATTGGGCAGGTTCTACGTACGGCTTCGTCACACATACCCCTTTGAAGAAGCGTCGCCATGAAAATCGTTCGTGTAAATGGTCGTCAGGGTGCTGATTACGGTCGCTTTGGCCACGCGGGCTGACGAGAGAGAGAGAGAGAGGAAGTAGTTGGCTAGCTCTGGCATTTAGAAATAATTTTGCGCGAGGTGTCCCGCATCGACGTAGGGGGTACCTGACTCTCAATGACTATCAGGAATCTATATTTATACAGGAACCTTGCCGAAATACTTGGCGATTCCGCTGCCAAGGTTATTTACATCGGCCATAAATCATTCTACATAGCGAAGTGGTGAAATCTATTTCTCCCTGCTGTCAACGCGAAAGGATGTTTAAAACAAAGCTTAACTATGGCTGCGTTTGCGTAGCGTACTATCAGCGCTCACTATTGCGTCGTTTTATCCTTATTTTACGTTTAACGACTGATAAGAATAGAATGACGGAATAGCGCTAATAGTGCGCTCTCTGAACGCAACTTATGAAAGGAAAATATACCACATTATACATTTCGCGCAATTTTTTGTTTGAGAGAAATTTTAAGTAAGACACCCTTGTAAAAAAATACTATTCAGCACTACTAGCACTACTGAACACCGCTGCATTACAGTAATGCAGTAACATAGTGGTGCAATAGTGCCTCAAAATACTACTGCGCACTAGTAGTGCTCATTGTCAGTAGTATTTCTCTACAAGGACAATGGCACTTTCCTTACGGATGCATTTTAGTGTATGGAGAATACTGACTTGAATTTCAAAGTTTCTTCTAAAATCGTCCAAATGTCCCCTATGAATCCCGTGACTCCGCTCTCGTTTACATTTATGATGATGTATGGATGCATCTGAAAGAATTCCACGTTAACGTTCGCGGTTTTGCGCTCGACGGTCAGGCGATCGGTTCGATCTTAAGAGAAGATCGCGTCAAAAGAGACCAAGTACTCACTAAATCTGTGGCGACAACGAGGGTCTTCCCACGCAAGTCGTTCACCACGTTGACACTACAGAAAGCGGTGTTGTTCGATCTTAACGCCTCGAGTTGCTCGAATTCCCCCGTGATCGCGTTCCAAAGCGAAATGTGTCCCGGTCTCCTCCGCATTATCCGAGTTTCCGCCCTGTTCTGCAGGAGTCTGACGCACATCTCCGCCGCGACATACGGAAGTATCGTCATCTGCAACAGTCGTTATATACGGTTGAGTATCACGAACGGATCGAATGATGGCACTCGCGAGCGAAAAATAGCGGTTTAAGAATGTTGTTTAAACTAAATTTTGATAAAAATATCCACCGCACCGATAGTAAGAGATATTTCATCGTGGCGATTCCACTATTTCGCTCCAAGTATTTCTGACGAATGCCTCCAGTTCCACTACGCGAATAAGCTACAAATCGTTCACGTAAATTCGCCTTTTGTCGCATGAATGTAGAGTAATAATTGACAAGTTTGATGTGAGAGGCGAAAAGCTTTTATAGTGACTGTGCTGTGTCAATTATCGATATGTAAGTGTGAGGAAAAACCAATTTGTCATGCATACAAACGAGAAATTACACTTTTTTGAAGACTATTGTAATTTGTATTGAAATGGATTATTGTTCAAGAATAAATCCTTGATGTTATGATCCTTAGTAAGAAAAGTTCGTGTTAAATTTGACACTTTCCAAATGATCTATCCAAATTTTTATATTGATTTATTACAAAATGAATATGTCAAAAAGTAATACAGATTATGTAAAAAATTATAATTTTTAAAGAATAATAATTTAACAGCAGCAACTAAAAATTTACTTAAATACAAATAAAAAATGTGTTTCGTTCGTTAAAATAGTTATGTGCGACGCCCGGGTATAATAATGTTGCTGCAAACAGTTTTAACACTCTAGCAATCAAGTTAAACATCCGATTCAATTTTTTAAATGGTTCAACATAATTATTTTCAGATATTTTAGTAAAATGTTCTTTCTACATAACACAAAAAAAATATAATCACAATTGTTTGATACAATTTGGAAACTAAGTATAGAAGTATATTTCTTCTGCAAAATTAATGTTTATAATATAAATATTGAAATATATTTTTTTATTTATTCATATCTTATAATTTGTTTCAAAACTATATTATTTTTATGTTATTTGTGTGTTCACTTATCCGTAAATTGTATTATTTTAACGTTAAGAAGTGTTAATTAGACACAAAATATTCAAATAACATAATATCGCATATCACATTATGTTAAATTACAACATTCGGTTATGCTAAAAATTCAACTAAAAATTGTTAACAGGAACCGACTGTAACACAAATGCAAAATGTTTTTTTCCTGTATTTAAATTATCGCAAAAGATCAAATCACTAAATTATTTTTGAGAAATTATGCATGCGGAAATTCCCAATAATGTAATCTCAGAATGATTAAGCTATTTTATTAAATGCTTCCTGTATCATTATCGATTCGATAAGAAGGAGATTTCACTTCAGATAAGATAATATACAATTTTGTTTAATCGAAACAATAAATTTAATTATTTGTGAGACTGGCACACAATGAATGTGGGTATATCCTAATTTATATTTACTATTTAAATATCGTATGCCACTTTTTATCATCGGTTGAAAAGAACGATTATAAACTAACGTTGCGCCTGAGGAAGACTTCAATGCTTGGCGAACGCTGTAACGCAAATAATAAGTTTCTTCAAAGAATGCGGATGACATCCTTGCTTTCGTCTCTTTCATATCTTTATTATTGCGCATCGAGTATTTTAAATCTAATAAACATATTTTCAACCTTTGATATGATAAGTAAAGTATCCATTTTATGTTATTGAATATTTTATAGATTATTATTTTATTTCTAATATGAAAAATATGATAATTGGGTCGTATACTAATTATTTATATATTTATTATAATTTTACTTCTTTTAATACAAACTTGTATTGAGTTGCAAAAGTTTCTACGTAACTTAACTTCTGAGTATTCTGAATCACACTATTCATAAATTGTCTTGTTTACACAATAATTAAGATCGAGTGCAATTTAATTTGTAATTTTATATGCGAGAAAGAAAAAGATTCTCAGAAACGATAAATTGCATGTAGGAGCACATAATATTTGCGATATTTTCTTGCATTTTGAACAATTGTAGACTAAAGATTATTCAAAAATGAGTCGAAAGGTTTGTATTTTATATTGAGGATTGTCAATTAAATCATTGCACCTCAAAAACTGCGTGTACTCTTGTTTGCTCGTTTTTTTGAGATAAAGAAAGAAAAAGTTATTTTGTACGAAGCGGCCATTAAGACGAAGCTTCTATAATTGAATAATTTGTTGTGCAAGATTCTTACATGTACTTGTTGACTAGATCTGAATATAATTAATTCGTGTAATGTGCGTTCTTAACTTATTTTTAACATTCTCGTCGTCAACATTGTGATTTATCTAGAAATTGTCTGCTAATTACAAACTCGGTTGTCAAGTTTCAATTTTGATTGATCAATATTAGAATGTTATTATCAAAGTACTGTCAACTTACTATTTTTTGAATTATATGGACATTCTATTGTTTTATTCATATTATTTTACAGTGAGATTTTCTGATATTGCAAAATACAATTGTATTATTTTCCAATCCTCTTTGCACGCCATACATACGTTTTAGTTTTTATAGAAAGGGAACGTGTGTCCGTTTATTCTGTTCCTTCGAAAAGTAAGAAACTAAAGAGGGGGAGGAGACACGCGGATGGTATCTGTAACGGCGATCTGATGGAATCTCGTCAAAAAGGAAGATCGCGCGATCGCAAAGATCAAAGTGAGATATCTTCGCCGAAGCTATAAGCAATTCCGTTCCCAATCTCCGCGAGGATGCAAATTATTATAATTGATTCCAAAGAAGAAACGATGGGAAAAAAGTAGGAGAGATATGGAAATTGGTGTGTGATCAGGCGCCTATAAAATTTTATTGAACGACATAATGCACCTGCAGTAGTGCAGTTACAATGTAGGGGGCGTTGTTGATCCGTCGGTCAACTTTAACCGGATATGATGAAAGAGTCCGTCGCCGATCAAGGTACTTATTACTTCAGTGCGATCAATGTGTTAGCGGACACAGGCACAGATATCGCGGAGATTTCGATGAGCCGAGCGCTCTTCGCTTTTCACCTTCCGGCGGTTGCGTCCGCGCACAGATCCCTCACGGACGTCAGTTTTAACTGCGATATATTTACCGTTTTACCGTTAGAAGTACACCCTAAGTTTCCTTCGTAGTTGTCCTTTCCAATCGTTTGGTCGGCCGGACGATAAATCAGCCGTTTATCAATCGCATTGTCGTCGACAACGAATTTACACCCTCCGACTTATTTTTGAACATGTACTAACCTGCGCTCTTTTCTAAAAACAGCACGAAAAAGCTTTTAGGAATTTTTCTTGGAAAGAAGGAAATCTGTATCTCGATATCTATATCGACTTTATCGTCGAGATGCTCGAAATATGTGTCCCCCGCCTTATGGCCAGTTTCGCAATCTCCGGTTAACTTAATCGGCTGATTTTTTTATTGAAATTGATCAATCGCATTGTCGTCAAGTAGAATTGACCTGAAATTACCGATTACGGTTTGACCATTAACCAGTCGGTCAAGTTAACCGGAGGTTGTGAAACTGCTCTTTAACAATATAAAAATTTAGCATACTCAATAGCGCGATTCGGACGGCACGCTGGACGATTCGACTCGTCGCTCCGTGCCCCCGATGCAATCGGCCACGCCTATCCGAAATCTTGCCGGTTTCGCTGGCGACGGAGATGTATGCGGAATGCGAAAAGATCGAGAGCGTTTAGAATACACGACGCGGTGCATCTTCGATTTGCGCGCATTTGAGATTTGAATCCTTTTGAGATCCCATTTGGATTTCAAATGTCGTGGGCCACGGGCCTCGGTCGCGCGGCTATCTCGTATTCACCGGGCCCGATCTTCTCTCGGTCGCCCCCTCCTCCCCCTGCCGTATTACGCTATCGTGCATCGACGACGACGTGGGCCCCTGTCGCTGTTGGCCGGCCGGTCGGTCGGTCGGTGTGCTCCCGCGTCTTGTGCCCTCGATTTCGGGATAGGCATAAAAAGATTCGATCGATCGATCGATCCGGTCAAGATCCGTGCACAAATTGCACCGACGGCGAATTTGAAAGTTTTATACAACGTAAGAGAGGGAGAAAGAGAAAGAAAGATAAGAGCGACGCATACCGAGCGATAGCTTTTGATGTTCGGTCGCTCGCGTGGCTCCAAAAAGAAATAAACAAAATTTCGTAGCCTGATGAAAGATGTTACGCGCCGCACAACTTTGCAATCGTAGAATTTTCAGATTGTTAACATTTTTGAGATTTCTTTGAGAAAGTTCTCTAGCAAATAACGCCTAATAATCGTATTACAAAAAGAGTTTCTTAATTTCTCCCCGAGAAATCATTCGACGCAGCTGTAATGCGCGTCTTATATATATAGGAATAAGTCTAACAGCTTTTTTAAATTATTGACTCTTATTCAATTCTTATTCCCTTTTCTAGAAACAAGTTCTTTAGATTGTTCTATTCGGTTACGATTATTTTGACAAATGATCTTCAACATTAAGAAAAAGATTTGCTTATAATAATCAAGACTTGGTGAAATAACTTGGATTAAAAGTTTAGTTGTATCATTAGAACGTTCAATTGAATTTATTTCATCAAAGTTTAGTAACTATCATCTAGGCTTGACTATTATTAATCATACTCTCCTTTTTCAGTGAGTTCAAGCGAAAATCTGTCTTGAGTTTGGAGTTCAGTATTTATCAGTATCCGTGACAAACGCATTTTCGACTTATTCGTCAGTGCAATGCTGTAATCTTGCCTGCTTATATCGTATGACTAAAGCTTGATCAAGAAGACACCGTTCTACCTTCTCAACAATTTAAAATATTACATTGCGTCTCGCACGTGACAGAGCGCTATCGTTTCTCGTTTAACGGCTTGGCACGAGCAATGCATAAAACATTTCTGTCGTCCAGCGATCGACAGGAAACGCACTTTCGCAATTTTTTTCACTTTCATGATTCTTGTTATTGCTATTTGACCCGTCACGAAGACTTCACGTAGACGTTGAGAAGAATATAATTATAGCAATTGTGTTATAATAATGGCTTGTAGAACAATAATATTAATAACAAAATAAATAATAAATTGTTTTTAACAACATCGATTAACACAGATATTAATCAAATTAATTTGCGAATTCTATTTCTTGGAGGAAGAATGATACTCTTCCTTCTTGGGGAGCAATCAGGGGGTGAGCTGCCAGAGCGTCTCAAAGAGCAATTTTTTTTTTTTTCAATAGGGTACCATGACCTTCTGCAGCCTTGTGCCAAACGAGCGTTGCATCGCGATATATTCCTCATCGTGCCGATTTAACCCGTTGACACCGCCGCCGTCGCCACCGCCGCCGCCGCCGCCGTCGCTACACATCGACGCAGAAGTGGTCGACGGTAGCTGACCGACTGCCTGGTGCCCAGACCCTTTCGACTGTTGTAAAGCCGGTGCTTTGACGAACTCGCCGCGCCGGCCGGCGATTTGCAAACCGGCGCGTAGAGGAGAACAAAGCTAAGTCGTCACTCTCTACACGAGGGAATCGCGGAGGCGAGCGACCAGGGGGAGAGGAAGAGTTCGTACATGAGAAACGGTGGGGTATGGCGGTTGCGCCGGGTGCGACGGTCTGGAGTGCGGGTTCGTGAGAGGGCGGCAGAGGGGGCACTCGCGGTAACGGCGGCGGTGGCAGCGGTGGCGGCGGCAGCAGCGACGGCGACGGCGACGGCGGTGGCAGAAAGGGTTGGGAGCGGGGGATAGCGAGGGAGGAGGAACGCGCAGGGGGGCATTCGTTGGCGGCGGGTATAGGTATACGTTCGGCCCCTACGACGCGAGTGCGTAAGATACTACGGGAGAGAACACCGAGACGGAGAAAGACGTCGCGGCGTTCGCGCGAAGGAGGGAGACAGCGAGGTAGCGGAGAGGATAGAGGGAGAGAGAGAGAGAGAAAGAGGGAGAGGGAAGAAGAAAGAAGAAGAAGAGAGGAGGAGACCTCCACCTCGGACATATATGCGGTGAGAATTCGCGCCTCCTGTGTCAGTGCTTGACAGGCCGGCAAGCTTTTAAGATCCATCGGGGTTCTACAAGTCCGTCATCTGTACCGTCGCTGCCCACACCATCCTGCCACGATCGTCCTCCTACAATTGTTCTCCACGATAATCCGCCGAATTTTCGTCATCGGCGTCCTCGAACGAGGACCAAGTTTGCTGGCGCGAGAGATTGGTACCTTCAGTAGTAGTAACCCCGTGGTGTCGGCCAAGTCAGAATACCGGAAGTGGACGAGGAAGGAAGGACGAGGAATCACGCGGTACGCAGCAAAGGAAGAAAGGACCCGGATTGATCCTGCCCGCGAAGGTCGAGGTAACCAGTTCGGATTTGGCGCCATGACGTCTGAAATGCGTTTGATTGGGAACAGGGTCTATCACTGAATAGTACGGGACGACGGCAGATTGGCGCTAAAAGTTGAACATCTCGAGGATGCAGCCGGCCGCATGATTGTCCAGGACACTTCTCATCCCGCCGAGACACTGAAGTGCCTTGTGATTCTCTCTCGCAGTGATTGGTGTGCGTGAGAACGGTTTTGGTGAACCCCATAAAGTGGAGCGGACCGCTCGGAAAAGCATACTGGCGATTCTCTCTTTCTCTCTCTCCCCCCCCCTCTCTCTCTCTCTCTCTCTCTCTTTCTTTCCCTTTTTCTCGATTTAATCGCATCTTCTTCTACGTTATCGAGGAGACTACGAGCTTTCCACGGAATTAGTAAATTCGTGACGTAGGAAGGAAGAAAGCGAAACTGGATCGTGCAGATCGCGATCGTGATCGAGGCCGGTCGCCTAGTTCCGGCGGAGTACCGACTTCAGGACACGATAAGGGGATTACGCGGCTACTGGAAGTGGAGAACGTATGGTTGCGTAAGTTGAGGAAGAAGCTGGCGCTGCGAGATAAACGACGAAGAAAGAGACTTTCTTCGCGGATGAAAGCGGAGCTACACGGAAAGAAGTAGAAGTAATAGAAGGGCAGAGAAGAACAGGGAAGAAGAAAGAAAAGACTTTGTACAATTGCGAGGGAGACCGTCCAACGAAAGAGGAGAAGTAATAGGAACAGAAAGAAAAGATAGTGTAGACATTATTAGGTATCAACGAAGAACAATTTTATTAAGAGGAATTAAGAGAAATTCTAAGGTCTTCTCTCGAGGAAAGACAAGAATTTGGCGGGAACGACGATGCCATTGATCATCTGATCGTTCCTCTCGCGACGAAGGCCGATCGTAGTGCTTGATCAGACCAAGGGCGACCTTGAACAAGATGGTCACGAGGGCGCTGCTACTACTCTCGCTGGTCCTCCTCGGTGCCTTTGACGCGCCTGGCATCGAGAGAGCCCACGTCCGGCACTTGGCGATGGCCGGTAACGCCTGCAACGCCTGCAGGATGCACGAGGAGATCCGCGCGCTTAGTTTGGAAGCTATCAAGGAGCAGATTCTAAATAAACTCGGCCTGAAGCAGGCGCCGAATATGACGGGTCGGGCTTTGCCGAGAATCCCGCCGATCTCGAAGCTGATGGACATGTACGGGATGCAGGGCGACCAGCCGCAGCCTGTCGAGCCTGGTATCACGCATCACGAGGAGATCGACGAATACGCCGCGAAAACGGAGAGTGTCTTCGCCTTGGCACAACCTCGTAAGTTTTTTTTTTGTTCTTTTTACTTCTTTTCTTCTGCATATAGGACGTCCTACGAGGTGCAAGGGAGACGTTGAGACTGATAAAATTCACGTAATATCACTTAATTTCATCTTGTAAAGAAAACATTTTCCCACGTTTGTTATTATTTTTGAAATATAGCTGATCTGTGGATCATTGTTAAATTTAATAATTGTATAAAAATATTATGCGTTTTTTATAATTTTACATGTTTATCGGAAATTAATTCTTATTTGTCTATACGAGAGAAATATTAATATGAATTTGACACTTTACAATTAATTTATCTATTCAGTTAAATTCAAGTCAATTAAAGTTTGACGACCTAAACTTTTTGAACTTTTTGCATCTTATCAGAAATTCTGAATAGTTCAGTTTAATCTTATAGAATTAAAAACAAGTGCTAATTTAATTATATGTATGTAGTTCATGTTTTTACGATATACGCATAATTAAAAAAGAAACTCCAAAATCGAATGTCGGAACATTTAAGTTTTGAAATGAAAAGTATCATTCCGCACGGGTTAATTAATTACGCTCTCGCAATGCAGAGTACATTGAAAGTCTTTCGCAACAATTTAAAATAAATTGAACGCAACGTGATCGTGCGCTGTGTCGCGATTCCATTTTTCTTTTTCGCGAGATGTTTAGTCAGACGCACGATTGCGAAAACTCGTTGTGCATATCTCACCAGCAAAAGGTAGCCTTATCCCGAAAGATCATGCCAGCCAGGCGCCACGGCTCGCTCAGAATTAATTACCGCGAGTGGTAATATTTCATACACTACACCGATCATGTTTTCCTTGGCAACGTCAAGTAAATTAACCTCAGCGACTCGGCGATCCGTCCGGCGTGACTCGCGTATATACACGCATATGCAACATTGTACGTACACTGAATTGCATCGTATCATTGCCGCTGATGAGCATCTTGTAACTTAATAATGTCGAAGTAACAATTATATAACTGGCTCTCATATCCGACATCCGTTGCTGTTAACACTGCGCGATTTACCCGCGCAAGTACCGTATAACTCGCCCGCTGTACGCATATCTCTTTATTATTGACGTTCTTTTAAATAAAAAAAATAAAAAAAATGTATAATACACATATTGGAGAAACATACAGGGCGACGAAAGAACGAAGCTCTAGAGAAAAGATTTGATTCTTTCTTTTCGTCCTTATGCTGAACGGAGTACAGCTCCTAAACTATAGAATCTACTTCAGAAACGTACTCTCTATAATATTTTACATGCTAGAGATGTTCTAGAACTCGCACCAGATTCCGAATCTTTCGAAGGCTCTTCCCAGCTTCTGCTGGGCAATCGCTCGTTGCGTTGAATTGGGGAAGACTACTCGTTGCTCACACAAATGACGTGCAACACATTTCAATAATTAATCCTGGCTAATTGTGTCCGCGTAAGTTGGAAAAATATATGCCCGCAATCGTCTCTAACGGAGCTGGGATGAGAAGAATAAGCGAGTATAATCCGATGATGTGATATCAGCATAATTGGCAGATTACGTGATTTATTATCGATTTCTACCACAAGGTACGCCAAAAGTTAGAAATGTCGCGACGACTACCAAAGGCCGAGGAGGAGGAGGTCAAGGATACCGCGTGTTTTCGGGGACACCCTGTATGCGGTCCGTGCATAATATACACTTGTTAAGGAGCAGAAGGAGCTCCAAACGGTCCGCCGCCGCACGAGTCCCTCGGGCGAAACTGTCTTCGAGCCACTTGCCGCTAAGCACGTAATAGTGGCGGTAGAACCGCAACCTGTTATTAAGGCCCCCGTGTTCGCGAAAAAAAAGGGAGAGAGAGAGAGATTTATGCAAAAAAGAGGGAGAGAGAAAGAGAGAATCGAAAAAAAAGGAAAAAAAAAGTAAGGGAAAGAAACAAAATAAGATCAACGACCTGCTTAGGAACTCGGATCGGCGAGGGAGACCGATCGTGGTCTCGCTAACCGCGAGACTGGCGTGCTTTCTTTCTGGGCGAATCTGAATTTTTTATAAGCATAATATGCCCCGAGCACGACGGACGGCGAGTTCACCGGAGCCGCGCGGCGCAGCGCGGCGCAGCGCGGCGCAGCGCGGTACCGGCCGCATTGTGGGTGATTATCGCGTATCGCGCGATTATACATATACAGACACTTTGGCATTCCGATAAAGCGTTGACTTATTATTATCTATATCGCGTCAATTATAGCTTTATTTTCCAGCGCTGCAATCGGGATACGTGAGATCGAAGTTCCTGCAACGGATTCGCGTTCATATTGTGCATCTCCATCGAATCGAGCGGATTAGTAATTACAAGTGTCGAAGGGTCGTTTGCTTGTAATGATGATGAGACAATGAGTTCATTTCTCGCGCGAAGGATAAACCGCAGAGTTGCGAATAAATGCTGGCCATTGATTTTTAATCAATTAAAAAATTAAAAAATTAAAATTGTAAATTAAATTTATCATTAATAAATTAAAATGACAGTAAAAGCCATTTTTTTTAAATACATGAATAATTGCATTATAAAGCGTGAAAATATTTACAACATTTTGCACTTAAAGTTAAACTAAAAAGGGTAGCGTTTAAAAGATAACAAAAAATTTTTTCGGCTGTGTTACATGGTTTGAATAGAATATTTTATAAAATTAATTTCTTTTATTGAGGAGTGAATTTCTTCCAAAAAAAAAAAAAAAAAAATGAAAGTAGAGAAAAGAAAGGAATTGGAAGATATTTGATTTAAATTGCCCGTCTGAAAAATTATGACCGCTGTACTATTTTTAGATCGCATTCATTTTTAACTAGCTTCTATAAGCCATATACCAAACGTTTCAAGTCACCGCATCTTTCATTGTACACGTTAAAGCGCGCGGCAATCGACGTCGTGCGATTTGCTTCCTAAACTGATCTTGCCGCGGTCTTGCAGCACTCGAAAATAAGTGTGCATATATTTAGAATTGCGCAGATAACGAACGGCGAAGCGCGAACGAGAGTTCAAAAGTTACGCCCACTGTACAGCAATATCGGTGAGATTAATAGCCGGAACGATTTAATGAAAAAAAAAGGAAAACAGAAAAAAATATGCGTATATAGTTGTGATAATACGTGGCGCTCTTAGCGTACGCAGTGCGTAAGTACCGTGCGTAAAATGCGCGACCTGCACTCGAAAGCGCCAAGTATCAATCGCTGTCGCCGTCGTCATGAGTACTTGGAATAAAATTTGGAATAGAAAATAGCATCGAAAGTGGACCGAAAGAAGGAATGTCTAACTGATATCGCATTCGCGACGGGTTATCGGAAACGACCTCCTGTCTCTCCGTCCGAACATCTCGGTTCCCTCTACGGGGAACAATTTTCGGAAATTTGCACGCGCGAATTTTCTTTCGCGTGTATTTTTACTTTTTTTTTTGGTTTTGGTGTCTTTGATATTCTTAGCAAAAATCTTCGTCTGGTTTTAGGATAATGATATTGACTCGTTCTTTTAAATCTATTTTCGTATCTTCGTTTATTTGTCTTCTTTATCTTTGTCACTTCTCATTTCTTTTTTTACTTATATCTATTTTTTATGTCTTATCTTTATGTACGCTTCTATGTTCGAAATAAATTCAATATTTATTATATCATTTAATTTATGAACGTCGAGTAACTTAATTTGACATTAATTGCATGTACAAACCAAATATGTGATAGTATTTTGGAGATAATAATTTGAAATGTTAAGAACGTACATTATTTCTTTATTTCAATTGCTCTGGAACTAATAGATAAAATCTCTAGATCTAAATCCATACATAATTGATACTTTATTATATATCAAGCAGTCTATATCTAATTATTGTAACATTGTTTTTATTTATAAATTGCTTATCCGCCTGCACGCTTACGTTTTATTTTATTTATAACATTTTAATCTTCAATTTTTATTATCTCTTCACCTGTTGTTTTCTCATATCAATGCATATCGGTTATTATGCGTACATATTGCTCCCGTTGCACCCACCTATCGTTGCTTTATTCAATTTTCTTTCCACTTAATTTTTTCCTTCTCTTATCTCGACTACTTTTCGTCCCTTATCTGTAATGCGTTTTTTCCAATTATTGTTTATTTTCTTATCATGCCAAATAACGTGACCTTTTTTCTTTATGTTCCCGAAAACGCATAAAAGATTTTTTACATTTTCTATTAGAGTCCTCTTCAATCCTACTTTCATTTCATTCTCCGATTGCTCCGAATCTTATTTTCTTGCACTTCGACTTTATCTTTTTTATCGAAATTTTTCTTTGATTTTTCATACGTCGTTCTTTTAGTATCTTGATATATATATCTCCTTTGGCGAAACGCTCAACAGCTTTTTATCCGATGCCCTCGACAGATCTCCCGATCTCTCGATTGCCTCTTGTTGCATGATCAGCTTATAAGTACGCGGACATATGTACGTTATAAATGTAGCACATGAAGAGCATGATAAATCATTGCTCACCGATGACCAAAGTGAATCAGCTTTAAGGCAATTTATGAAGTTCGCAATAGTTCGAGAACTTTCTTCTAAGAAAAAAATAATCACTAATTGTACAGATAATTATTTCTAACTTACATTATACTCTGCTTTGAAATTAGATCTTAACTTAAAGAAATTTTAAATTAAGAGAAAATATAGCAATTTATATTAATAATTATATTAAAAAAATAAAATGTGTTAAATAAAAAAGTGACTACAAAATCTCAACTCGAAATTTGAGAAGATCTAGAAAATTGAGAGAAAAAATATTCCAAGTGCTTTCAAATTGTATAACGTGTA